>NC_057805.1:123057856-123354523 GCF_018294505.1 Triticum aestivum
CCTGCCGTCCTCCTCCGACGCCGCCACGCCGCCGCCGCTTCTTCCCCGACCGTCGCCGCCTTCTCTCCCTCGTCGTCGCCCTCCTTCTCCATGCCGGCCGTCGCCTCCATCGTCGACCTCGGCCGCATCCCGATCCAGATACGAGCGCTAGGGTTGACCTCTCTCCCTCCTCAAATTCTCCAAGTCTTTATTTCTTACATTACATGCTCATGTTCATCGCATCATAACTCTCTGCATATAGCTCCGTTTTGTGCGTGTAATATATCGAAATGTTCGTCTCGAGATGCTCTTCATTTTGTTATTTTTCTGATGCAAGAGTGTGTTGGAAATATGCCCTAGAGGCAATAATAAATGGTTATTATTATATTTCTTTGTTCATGGTAATTGTCAATTGTTCATGCTATAATTGTATTGTCCGGAAATCGTAATACATGTGTGAATACATAGACCACAAAGTGTCCCTAGTAAGCCTCTAGTTGACTAGCTCGTTGATCAATAGATAGTCATGGTTTCCTGACTATGGACATTGGATGTCATTGATAACGGGATCACATCATTAGGAGAATGATGTGATGGACAAGACCCAATCCTAAGCATAGCATAAAAGATCGTGTAGTTTCGTTTGCTAGAGCTTTTCCAATGTCAAGTATCTTTTCCTTAGACCATGAGATCGTGCAACTCCCGGATACCGTAGGAGTGCTTTGGGTGTGCCAAACGTCACAACGTAACTAGGTGACTATAAAGGTGCATTACGGGTATCTCCGAAAGTGTCTGTTGGGTTGGCACGGATCGAGACTGGGATTTGTCACTCCGTGTGACGGAGAGGTATCTCTGGGCCCACTCGGTAATGCATCATCATAATGAGCTCAATGTGACTAAGGTGTTAGTCACGGGATCATGCATTGCGGTACGAGTAAAGAGACTTGCCGGTAACGAGATTGAACAAGGTATTGGGATACCGACGATCGAATCTCGGGTAAGTAACATACCGATTGACAAAGGGAATTGCATACGGATTGATTGAATCCTCGACACCGTGGTTCATCCGATGAGATCATCATGGAGCATGTGGGAGCCAACATGGGTATCCAGATCCCGCTGTTGGTTATTGACCGGAGAGGCGTCTCGGTCATGTCTGCATGTCTCCCGAACCCGTAGGGTCTACACACTTAAGGTCCGGTGACGCTAGGGTTGTAGAGATATATGTATGCGGAAACCCGAAAGTTGTTCGGAGTCCCGGATGAGATCCCGGACGTCACGAGAGGTTCCGGAATGGTCCGGAGGTGAAGAATTATATATAGGAAGTCAAGTTTCGGCCACCGGGAAAGTTTCGGGAGTTACCGGTATTGTACCGGGACCACCGGAAGGGTCCCGGGGGTCCACCGGGCAGGGCCACCTATCCCGGAGGGCCCCGTGGGCTGAAAGTGGAAGGGAACCAGCCCTTAGTGGGCTGGGGCGCCCCCCTTGGGCCTCCCCCCATGGGCCTAGGGTTGGGAACCCTAGGGGGGGAGCTTCCCCCTTGCCTTGGGGGGCAAGGCAACCCCTTCCCCCCTTGGCCGCCGCCCCCCCTTGGAGATCCCATCTCCCAGGGCTGGCACACCCTCCAGGGGCCTATATAAAGGGGGGGAGGGAGGGCAGCTACCTACAGCCTTGGGCGCCTCCCTCCTCCCCTGCAACACCTCTCTCTCTCGCGCAGAAGCTCGGCGAAGCCCTGCCGGAGAACCACTACATCCACCACCACGCCGTCGTGCTGTTGGATCTCCATCAACCTCTCCTTCCCCCTTGCTGGATCAAGAAGGAGGAGACGTCGCTGCACCGTACGTGTGTTGAACGCGGAGGTGCCGTCCGTTCGGCACTCGGTCATCGGTGATTTGGATCACGGCGAGTACGACTCCGTCATCCACGTTCATTGGAACGCTTCCGCTCGCGATCTACAAGGGTATGTAGATGCACTCCCTTCCCCTCGTTGCTAGTATACTCCATAGATGCATCTTGGTGAACGTAGGAAAATTTTAAAATTATGCTACGATTCCCAACAGTGGCATCATGAGCCAGGTCTATGCGTAGTTACTATGCACGTGTAGAACACAAAGAAGTTGTGGGCGTTGAGTTTGCCAATTCTTCTTGCCGCTACTAGTCTTTTCTTGTTTCGGCGGCATTGTAGGATGAAGCGGCCCGGACCGACCTTACACGTACACTTACGTGAGACAGGTTCCACCGACTGACATGCACAAGTTGCATAAGGTGGCTAGCGGGTGTCTGTCTCTCCTACTTTAGTCGGAACGGATTCGATGAAAAGGGTCCTGATGAAGGGTAAATGGAAATTGGCAAATCACGTTGTGGTCATACGTAGGTAAGAAACGTTCTTGCTAGTACCCTACAAACCACGTAAAAACTTGCAACAACAATTAGAGGACGTCTAACTTGTTTTTGCAGCAAGTGCTATGTGATGTGATATGGCCAGAAGATGTGATGAATGATATATGTGATGTATGAGATTGATCATATTCTTGTAATAGGAATCACGACTTGCATGTCGATGAGTATGACAACCGGCAGGAGCCATAGGAGTTGTCTTTATTATTTTGTATGACCTGCCTGTCATTGAATAACGCCTTGTAAATTACTTTACTTTATTGCTAAACGCGTTAGCCATAGAAGTAGAAGTAATCGTTGGCGTGACGACTTCATGAAGACACAATGATGGAGATCATGATGATGGAGATCATGGTGTCATGCCGGTGACGAAGATGATCATGGTGCCCCGAAGATGGAGATCAAAGGAGCATAATGATATTGGCCATATCATGTCACTATTTGATTGCATGTGATGTTTATCATGTTTTTGCATCTTATTTGCTTAGAACGACGGTAGCAAGTAGGATGATCCCTTATAATAATTTCAACAAAGTGTTCACCCTAACTGTGCACCGTTGCGAAGGATCGTTGTTTCGAAGCACCACGTGATGATCGGGTGTGATAGATTCTAACGTTCGAATACAACGGGTGTTGACGAGCCTAGCATGTACAGACATGGCCTCGGAACACACGCAATACACTTAGGTTGACTTGACGAGCCTAGCATGTACAGACATGGCCTCGGAACACGGAGGACCGAAAGGTCGAGCATGAGTCGTATAGAAGATACGATCAACATGGAGATGTTCACCGATCTTGACTAGTCCGTCTCACGTGATGATCGGACACGACCTAGTTGACTCGGATCATGTTTCACTTAGATGACTAGAGGGATGTCTATCTGAGTGGGAGTTCATTAAATAATTTGATTAGATGAACTCAATTATCATGAACTTAGTCTAAAATCTTTACACTATGTCTTGTAGATCAAATGGCCAACGTTGTCCTCAATTTCAACGCGTTCCTAGAGAAAACCAAGCTGAAAGATGATGGCAGCAACTATACGGACTGGGTCCGGAACCTGAGGCTCATCCTTATAGTAGCCAAGAAAGATTATGTCTTAGAAGCACCGCTAGGTGATGCACCAATCCCACAGAACCAAGACGTTATGAACGCTTGGCAATCACGTGCTGATGATTACTCCCTCGTTCAGTGTGGCATGCTTTACAGCCTAGAACCGGGTCTCCAAAAGCGTTTTGAGAAACATGGAGCATATGAGATGTTCGAGGAGCTGAAACTAGTTTTCCAAGCTCATGCCCGGGTCGAGAGATATGATGTCTCCGACAAGTTCTTCAGCTGTAAAATGGAGGAGAACAGTTCTGTTAGTGAGCACATACTCAGAATGTCTGGGTTGCACAACCGCTTGTCTCAGCTGGGAGTTAATCTCCCGGATGACGCGGTCATTGACAGAATCCTCCAGTCGCTTCCACCAAGCTACAAGAGCTTTGTGATGAACTACAATATGCAGGGGATGGAAAAGACCATTCCCGAGGTATATTCAATGCTGAAATCAGCGGAAGGGGAGATCAGAAAAGAACATCAAGTGTTGATGGTGAATAAAACCACCAAGTTCAAGAAGGGCAAGGGTAGAAGAACTTCAAGAAGGACGGCAAGGGAGTTGCCGCACCCGGTAAACCAGTTACTGGGAAGAAGTCAAAGAATGGACCCAAGCCCGGGACTGAGTGCTTTTATTGCAAGGGAAGTGGTCACTGGAAGCGAAACTGCCCCAAATATTTAGCGGACAAGAAGAAGGCCGGCAACACCCAAGGTATATGTGATATACAAGTAATTGATGTGTACCTTACCAGTACTCGTAGTAGCTCCTGGGTATTTGATACCGGTGCGGTTGCTCATATTTGTAACTCAAAGCAGGAACTACGGAATAAACAGAGACTGGCAAAGGACGAGGTGACGATGCGCGTCGGGAATGGTTCCAAGGTCGATGTGATCGCCGTCGGCACGCTACCTCTGCATCTACCCACGGGATTAGTTTTAAACCTCAATAATTTTTATTTAGTGCCAGCTTTGAGCATGAACATTGTATCTGGATCTCGTTTAATTTGAGATGGCTACTCATTTAAATCCGAGAATAATGGTTGTTCTATTTATTTGAGAGATATGTTTTATGGTCATGCCCCGCTGGTCAATGGTTTATTTTTGATGAATCTTGAACGTGATGTTACACATGTTCATAGTGTGAATACCAAAAGATGTAAAGTTGATAACGATAGTCCCACATACTTGTGGCACTGCCGCCTTGGTCACGTTGGTGTCAAGCGCATGAAGAAGCTCCATGTAGATGGACTTTTGGAGTCTCTTGATTACGAATCATTTGACACGTGCGAACCATGCCTCATGGGTAAGATGACCAAGACTCCGTTCTCCGGAACAATGGAGCGAGCAACCAACTTATTGGAAATCATACATACCGATGTGTGTGGTCCAATGAGTGTTGAGGCTCGCGGAGGATATCGTTATGTTCTCACTCTCACTGATGATTTAAGTAGATATGGATATGTCTACCTTATGAAACACAAGTCTGAAACCTTTGAAAAGTTCAAGGAATTTCAGAGTGAAGTTGAGAATCAACGTGACAGGAAAATAAAATTCTTACGATCAGATCGTGGTGGAGAATATTGAAGTCACGAGTTTGGTGCACACTTAAGGAAATGTGGAATAGTTTCACAACTCACGCCGCCTGGAACACCTCAGAGAAATGGTGTGTCCGAACGTCGTAATCGCACTCTATTGGATATGGTGCGATCTATGATGTCTCTTACCGATTTACCGCTCTCATTTTGGGGCTATGCTTTAGAGACTGCCGCATTCACTTTAAATAGGGCTCCGTCTAAATCCGTTGAGACGACACCGTATGAATTATGGTTTGGGAAGAAACCTAAGCTGTCGTTTCTAAAAGTTTGGGGATGCGATGCTTATGTCAAGAAACTTCAACCTGAAAAGCTCGAACCCAAGTCGGAAAAATGCGTCTTCATAGGATACCCTAAGGAAACTATTGGGTATACCTTCTACCTCAGATCCGAAGGCAAGATCTTCGTTGCCAAGAACGGGTCCTTTCTAGAGAAGGAGTTTCTCTCGAAAGAATTGAGTGGGAGGAAAGTGGAACTTGATGAGGTGATAGTCACCCCTTCCGAACCGGAAAGTAGCGCAGCGCGGGAAAATGTTCCTGTGGTGCCTACACCGACTGGGGAGGAAGTTAATGATGATGATCATGAAGCTTCGGATCAAGTTACTGAACTTCGTAGGTCCACAAGGACACGTTCCGCACCAGAGTGGTACGGCAACCCTGTCCTGGAAATCATGTTGTTAGACAACGGTGAACCTTCGAACTATGAAGAAGCGATGGCGGGCCCGGATTCCGACAAATGGCTAGAAGCCATGAAATCCGAGATAGAATCCATGTATGAAAACAAAGTATGGACTTTGACTGACTTGCCCGATGACGGCGAGCCATAGAAAACAAATGGATCTTTAAGAAGAAGACGGACGCGGATGGTAATGTGACCATCTACAAAGCTCGACTTGTCGCTAAGGGTTATCGACAAGTTCAAGGGGTTGACTACGATGAGACTTTCTCACCCGTAGCGAAGCTGAAGTCCGTCCGAATCATGTTAGCAATTGCCGCATACTATGATTATGAGATATGGCAGATGGACGTCAAAACGGCATTCCTTAACGGCTTCCTTAAGGAAGAGTTGTATATGATGCAGCCGGAAGGTTTTGTCGATCCTAAGAATGCTAACAAAGTATGCAAGCTCCAGCGCTCAATCTATGGGCTGGTGCAAGCATCTCGGAGTTGGAACATTCGCTTTGATGAGATGATCAAAGCGTTTGGGTTTACACAGACTTATGGAGAAGCCTGTGTTTACAAGAAAGTGAGTGGGAGCTCTGTAGCATTTCTCATATTATATGTGGATGACATACTATTGATGGGAAATGATATAGAATTCTTGGAAAGTATAAAGGCCTATTTGAATAAGTGTTTTTCAATGAAGGACCTTGGAGAAGCTGCTTATATATTAGGCATCAAGATCTATAGAGATAGATCAAGACGCCTCATTGGTCTTTCACAGAGTACATACCTTGACAAGATATTGAAGAAGTTCAATATGGATCAGTCCAAGAAGGGGTTCTTGCCTGTATTGCAAGGTGTGCAATTGAGCACGGCTCAATGCCCGACCACGGCAGAAGATATAGAAAAGATGAGTGTCATCCCCTATGCCTCGGCCATAGGGTCTATTATGTATGCCATGCTGTGTACCAGACCTGATGTAAACCTTGCCGTAAGTTTGGTAGGAAGGTACCAAAGTAATCCCGGCATGGAACACTGGACAGCGGTCAAGAATATCCTGAAGTACCTGAAGAGGACTAAGGACATGTTTCTCGTTTATGGAGGTGACGAAGAGCTCGTCGTAAAGGGTTACGTCGACGCTAGCTTCGACACAGATCTGGATGACTCGAAGTCACAGACCGGATACGTGTATATTTTGAATGGAGGAGCAGTAAGCTGGTGCAGTTGCAAGCAAAGCGTCGTGGCGGGATCTACATGTGAAGCGGAGTACATGGCAGCCTCGGAGGCAGCACAGGAAGCAGTCTGGATGAAGGAGTTCATTACCGACCTAGGGGTGATTCCCAATGCGTCGGGCCCAATGACTCTCTTCTGTGACAACACTGGAGCTATTGCCCTTGCGAAGGAGCCCAGGTTTCACAGGAAGACCAGGCATATCAAGCGTCGCTTCAACTCCATTCGTGAAAGTGTTCAAAATGGAGACATAGATATTTGTAAAGTACATACGGACCTGAATGTAGCAGATCCGTTGACTAAACCTCTCCCTAGGGCAAAACATGATCAACACCAGGACGCAATGGGTGTTCGATTCATCACAATGTAACTAGATTATTGACTCTAGTGCAAGTGGGAGACTGTTGGAAATATGCCCTAGAGGCAATAATAAATGGTTATTATTATATTTCTTTGTTCATGGTAATTGTCTATTGTTCATGCTATAATTGTATTGTCCGGAAATCGTAATACATGTGTGAATACATAGACCACAAAGTGTCCCTAGTAAGCCTCTAGTTGACTAGCTCGTTGATCAACAGATAGTCATGGTTTCCTGACTATGGACATTGGATGTCATTGATAACGGGATCACATCATTAGGAGAATGATGTGATGGACAAGACCCAATCCTAAGCATAGCATAAAAGATCGTGTAGTTTCGTTTGCTAGAGCTTTTCCAATGTCAAGTATCTTTTCCTTAGACCATGAGATCGTGCAACTCCCGGATACCGTAGGAGTGCTTTGGGTGTGCCAAACGTCACAACGTAACTGGGTGACTATAAAGGTGCACTACGGGTATCTCCGAAAGTGTCTGTTGGGTTGGCACGGATCGAGACTGGGATTTGTCACTCCGTGTGACGGAGAGGTATCTCTGGGCCCACTCGGTAATGCATCATCATAATGAGCTCAATGTGACTAAGGCGTTAGTCACGGGATCATGCATTGCGGTACGAGTAAAGAGACTTGCCGGTAACGAGATTGAACAAGGTATTGGGATACCGACGATCGAATCTCGGGCAAGTAACATACCGATTGACAAAGGGAATTGCATACGGATTGATTGAATCCTCGACACCGTGGTTCATCCGATGAGATCATCGTGGAACATGTGGGAGCCAACATGGGTATCCAGATCCCGCTGTTGGTTATTGACCGGAGAGGCGTCTCGGTCATGTCTGCATGTCTCCCGAACCCGTAGGGTCTACACACTTAAGGTCCGGTGACGCTAGGGTTGTAGAGATATATGTATGCGGAAACCCGAAAGTTGTTCGGAGTCCCGGATGAGATCCCGGACGTCACGAGAGGTTCCGGAATGGTCCGGAGGTGAAGAATTATATATAGGAAGTCAAGTTTCGGCCACCGGGAAAGTTTCGGGAGTTACCGGTATTGTACCAGGACCACCGGAAGGGTCCCGGGGGTCCACCGGGCGGGGCCACCTATCCCGGAGGGCCCCGTGGGCTGAAAGTGGAAGGGAACCAGCCCTTAGTGGGCTGGGGCGCCCCCCTTGGGCCTCCCCCCATGCGCCTAGGGTTGGGAACCCTGGGGGGGGGGGGAGCTTCCCCCTTGCCTTGGGGGGCAAGGCAACCCCTTCCCCCCTTGGCCGCCGCCCCCCCTTGGAGATCCCATCCCCCAGGGCTGGCGCACCCCCCAGGGGCCTATATAAAGGGGGGAGGGAGGGCAGCTACCTACAGCCTTGGGCGCCTCCCTCCTCCCCTGCAACACCTCTCTTTCTCGTGCAGAAGCTCGGCGAAGCCCTGCCGGAGAACCGCTACATCCACCACCACGCCGTCGTGCTGTTGGATCTCCATCAACCTCTCCTTCCCCCTTGCTGGATCAAGAAGGAGGAGACGTCGCTGCACCGTACGTGTGTTGAACGCGGAGGTGCCGTCCGTTCGGCACTCGCTCATCGGTGATTTGGATCACGACGAGTACGACTCCGTCATCCACGTTCATTGGAACGCTTCCGCTCACGATCTACAAGGGTATGTAGATGCACTCCCTTCCCCTCGTTGCAAGTATACTCCATAGATGCATCTTGGTGAACGTAGGAAAATTTTAAAATTATGCTACGATTCCCAACAAAGTGCTAGTTGCTGTTAACTGCTGTTACTTATCAGAACTTAGGGTTTTGTTATTTTTGTTTCATTTAATCTGTGCATTTTATAAGTATGAGCTCTACATGTGTTTTGATGTATGCCATACCATCTTTACAGAGGTGTATGCCATGTATTTTTTTGATCTCTGTGGTGACTAGCACAAGTATGCAAACTAGGCTCCGTAATGTTTCTGATCTCTGTGGTGACTAGCATAATTGCTGTTGTTTTGTTGCTATGTATCCATGTGGCTACAGAGAGATCTATGCTCCTTTTGGAGATGTTCAGTAAGGATGTTTTGTACATATTATTGTAATTGATCCATTCCCGCCCTTTTTTGCAATTATGGAGTGACATAGCATGACTAAATCTTGATCTACTTTTGCTATAAAATATTTCTGGCAGATTGTTTACGTGTTATTCAATTTTGCCAAGCTTGTTGTAGTTGATCCATACATACTATGTACTTGATCTTGCACTGGATAGCTTCATAAACATGCCATCTTGCTGTAGGTATGCTTGTTTTGTCATGGATTGCTTTATGCTGAGTGCATCAAGCTCACTAAGATGCCTTCATATTATTGTTTCTGCCATGCTCTGTTTTCTGCTATGTTTACATGGTTGCCATCATATCTTCTGGTCCTTTTTGGCTTATGGTCATTAAGGGACTTTTGTCATATGCATTTAGTAGAATACTTCCATGCCTTGTTTTGCCATGTTAAGTTCCTGTAGCATGTTGATTTCGTGCACTGAACATTGCTACCTGATCCTGTTTCAGTCATGTCCAGTAATTTCACAATGTCTGTCAACCTGTTATTTTTTGCACTTTTGCCATGCCTGTTTGAACCTGCTGTGGTGTGAACTAGCCGTAGCTCAGTGTTCATCTTTTGTCAAGCATCTCCCGTGGATTACTGTGATATGCTTTGTTGCTACGTTGGAGTGCTGTAGCATAGTTTCTTGTTGCATTCTAAGTGCTATCATGCTGTTAATCACAAATTCGTGTCATTCTTGTTTTGCTTGCCATTTGCAAACCGTGCATCCGTTTTTGGTGATCTTTATATCGATTTCAACCGAAATCATCTCATCTTTCTAGTGGCATGCTTGGTTTGCCAAGTTACTGCCTTGTTCATCATTTCCCTTCCGGAGCACGCATATGCATCGCATATCATATCTTGCATATCATTCATGTATTGCATCATGTTGCTTGTGCATTCCCCGTGATTGATTGTGGTTCCATTGCTTGTGTTCTTGTGTTGGGTAGAGCCAGGAGACGAGTTCGCGAACGAGGAACCTATTGAGTATGCTTACGAGGATCAAGCTTTCGACAACTCTGAGACCCTTGCAGGCAAGATGACCATACCCTCGAAATCACTTCTATCATTGCTTTGCTAGTTGTTCGTTCTATTGCCATGCTGCGCTACCTACCACTTGCTATATCATGCCTCCCATATTGCCATGTCAAGCCTCTAACCATCCTTTCCTAGCAAACCGTTGTTTGGCTAAGTTACCGCTTTTGCTTAGCCCTTCTTATAGCGTTGTTAGTTGCAGGTGAAGTTGAAGTTGGTTCCATGTTGGAACATGGATATTTTGGGATATCACAATATCTCTTATTTAATTAATGCATCTATATATTTGGTAAAGGGTGGAAGGCTCGGCCTTATGCCTGGTGTTTTGTTCCACTCTTGCCGCCCTAGTTTCCGTCATACCGGTATTATGTTCCTTGAGTTTGCGTTCCTTACGCGGTTGGGTGATTTATGGGACCCCCTTGACAGTTCGCCTTGAATAAAACTCCTCCAGCAAGGCCCAACCTTGGTTTTACCATTTGCCACCTAAGCCTTTTCCCCCGGGTTTTCGCGAGCCCGAGGGTCATCTTTATTTTAACCCCCGGGCCAGTGCTCCTCCGAGTGTTGGTCCAAACTAGAGCACCGTGCGGGGCCGTCCCTTGGCAACTTGGGTTACGTTGGTACCTGTACGCTTAGCTTATCCGGTGTGCCCTGAGAACGAGATATGTGCAGCTCCTATCGGGATTTGTCGGCACAGCGGGTGGTCTTGCTGGTCTTGTTTTACCATTGTCGAAATGTCTTGTAAACCGGGATTCCAAGACCGATCGGGTCTTCCTAGGAGAAGGTTTATCCTTCGTTGACCGTGAGAGCTTATGATGGGCTAAGTTGGGACACCCCTGCAGGGTATTATCTTTCGAAAGCCGTGCCCGCGGTTATGAGGCAGATGGGAATTTGTTAATGTCCGGTTGTAGAGAACTTGTCACTTGACTTAATTAAAATACATCAACCGCATGTGTAGCCGTGATGGTCTCTTGTCGGTGGAGTCCGGGAAGTGAACACGGTTTCTGGGTTATGTTTGCCATAAGTAGGAGTTCAGGATCACTTCTTGGTCATTACTAGTTGACGACCGTTCCGTTGTTTCTCTTCTCGCTCTCATTTGCGTATGTTAGCCACCATATATGCTTAGTGCCTGCTGCAGTTCCACCTCATTACACCATCCTTTCCTATAAGCTTAAATAGTCTTGATCTCGCGGATGTGAGATTGTTGAGTCCTCGTGACTCACAGATTCTACCAAAACAGTTACAGGTGCCGACGATGCCAGTGCAGATGACGCAACCGAGCTCAAGTGGGAGTTCGATGAGGAACGTGGTCGTTACTATGTGTCTTTTCCCGATGATCAGTAGTGGAACCCAGTTGGGACGATCGGGGATCTAGCATTTGGGGTTATCTTATTTTCATTTGGATTTGACCGTAGTCGGTCTATGTGTGGATTTTGAATGATGTATGAATTATATTTATGTATTGTGTGAAGTGGTAATTGTAAGCCAACTCTCGTTATCCCATTCTTGTTCATTACATGGGATTGTGTGAAGATGACCCTTCTTGCGACAAAACCACAATGCGGTTATGCCTCTAAGTCGTGCCTCGACATGTGGGAGATATAGCCGCATCGTGGGCGTTACAAGTTGGTAATCAGAGCCATCCCCGACTTAGGAGCCCCCTGCTTGATCGAATCGCTGGCGTTGTTGAGTCTAGAACAAAAATGTTTTGAGTCTTAGGATTATATATATTGGAGAGTAGGATTCTTTTTACTCCTCAGTCCCTTCGTCGCTCTGGTGAGGTCTCCTGACGTAGAAGTTTTGACTCTTCTCTCCTCAAATTTCACTAAAATTTTTTTAGGATCACGCGGGTATCTTGGAATCGTTCCGATGGTTTTGTGACGAGAACATTGTTCTTGGTGCCTCCTGACATTTAGGGGTTGTGGCAGTGTCCCGGGGAGTTGAGCTCCGAGCTGTTGTCGTCACAATTTTATCGTTGCAGTTCTGGAATACCTGAGTTTCGCCGACATCGAAATCTCTTTTATGCAGTTGTTGGTGAGATCACCTCGACGCCACCCAGTACTGGGGCGGGAGTTCGGGAGTATTGCCATAACTCGTATAACGGATGCTTTTCGAAGGTTGAGGTACACGATTTCCGAAGGTTTCTTGGTTATGTGTTGACGGATGGATACAGCTGGATCTAGGGATTGCTAGTTTGGGTGATATATTTTGTGTCCCCTATATCCCCAACACCAGATTGCATAACCAGAAAGTTTCGGGAGTTTATAAGTGGGAATTCAAGTAGCTCTAGGATATCTTTCCGACAGACGCATGATATGAGATTGGGGTTCGACGTCTAGTGGTCCGCCTTTCCACGGTTGGTTTTACAGTGGTCTCGTAGTGTCTTAAAGAGTCCTTGGCTATGCCGACTCGGGGACGCTTCGTATGTCATGTGCACTGCCTTGTACATGATGGTGCTGTACGATCGAGCCCGTGTGGGCCCCACCACGAAAACTTCGGACGAAATCTCTATCATATGTTTGTTCCGGCTTATTCTGCAAGCCAATACTTTGTTTTGTTTTGAATTGTGGTATTCGAGTTGCTTCGAAGTCAAATGTTGATTCCATACCTTTTTCTAAGTGGCTTCTCAACTTATGGAAGTGTGATGATTTACTATGGAATTCATTCGTTCATCCTCGTTCGAATGTTTATTGTGAAGACTATATGTTGCAATTTCTATCCGTTGATTCTACTTGTCTATTTGTCTATCAAGATGCTAACGGATGTCACCCTCTTCAGGATGGCTCCGCCAACGCGTCAGAATCCGGAACGCAATGAAGGGAGTCAGGCGAACCCTCCGCCACCACCTCCGCCTCCGGAGGCATGGCAAGCTATCATGGCAGCCACCAACGCCAATGCTCAGATGATTCTGCAACTCTTGCAAGAACGCACCCAAGGGCAAGGCAATCAAGGAAATCAAGGCCAAGGCAACAATCAGCCTCACTTCGCTACCCTCAACCAGTTTCTCGCAAATCAGCCCAAGTCTTTCAGCTACTGTGCCGAGGCCACGGATGCCGATGATTGGCTCGTGGACATCAACAAGCATTTTGAATGTAGCAATGTCAGGCCTGAGGACTATGTCAAGTTCGCTTCTTTTCAGCTCAAGGACCAAGCTGCTGATTGGTATCAACAATACAAAGATTCCAGAGGAGGTCGTGTGATCACTTGGACTGACTTCTGTCGGGACTTCAAAGCGCACCACATTCCACAAAGTGTTGTTGAGAGCAAGCGTGAGGAGTTCCGCAATCTCAAGCAAGGCAACATGTCTGTGTATCAATTCAACATCCAGTTTCAGAAACTTGCTCGCTTCGCTAAACAAGACGTTCCTGATGAAAAGAGCATGATCTATCACTTCAGAGGTGGCCTTAGAGAGGATCTGCAGTTAGCTCTCGTTCTTTCTGAGCCTACTCAGTTTGATCAATTCTATAACATGGCACTGAAGCAAGAGGCTGCTCAGCTCAAGTGTGAGGCTTCTAAGAAGAGAGTCAGAGACGCAGTTCAGTCTTCTTCTTCCTCACTAGTGGCTGCTAAGCAACAGAAGTTCTGGTTGCCTCCTCCTCCTCTGTTTCGTCATCCTTACCAGCAGAAGAGCAAAGGTGGCCATGGATCTTCCCACTCTTCCAACTCTAGCTATCAGAACAAGTCTCAGAATCAAGCTCCAAAGTCCAATGCTCCTTATCATCGTCCACTCTCAGAGGTGACTTGCAACAAGTGTCAGCAGAAAGGTCACTATGCTAACAAGTGCTTCAACCAAAGGCGCCTTCCGCCTCCTCCTCCTGTGAGATCTTCCAGCAATGCAGTGGTCAAGCATAATCCAAGTCTGCAAAGGTGAACATGATGAATGCAGCTCAAGCGGAGGAATCTACTGATGTGATAATGGGTAATCTCTCAGTTAATGATATTCCTGCAAAAGTTCTTTTTGACACTGGTGCATCGCATTGTTTCATGTCAAGATCATTTGTTGCAAAGCATGATTTCATTTCGGAAATGTTGGAAAAACCCATGGGAGTTGTTTCTCCGGGCTCTTCTATGAGGGCCACCACAATGATTCCGGATGTTTCTATCAAGATGGGCAACTATAAATTTCTGTCTAAACCTTTTGTTCTTGGTGACACGGATATTGATCTAATTCTCGGGATGGACTGGCTTTCTAAGCACCAGGCTCAACTTGATTGTGCTGCCAGGGAAATTCAATTGACACACTCTTCTGAGGATGTTATCATTTATGCCGCTCATGATGAAACCATTCGGTTATTTTCTCTCAATGAGAAGGGCGAGTTGAATGCCATCTCTCAAATTCCAGTCGTTTGTGAGTACCAAGATGTCTTTCCAGAAGAGCTTCCGGGTATGCCTCCTCACCGGCCAGTTGAGTTCGTTATCGATCTAGAGCCTGGCACGGAACCCGTTTGCAAGTGTCCATACAAGCTTGGACCCAAGGAGCTGAAGGAATTAAAGAAACAGCTCGATGAACAAGAGCATCTGGGTTTGATCAGACCGAGTTCATCTCCATGGGGTTGTGGTGTTCCTTTTGTCCAGAAGAAGGATGGCACGGAACAACTTTGTGTCGACTACCGTCCATTGAACAAGAAGACAATTAAGAAGATATTCCCAAGACAGCATTCGTGAAGAAGATATTCCCAAGACAGCATTCAGAACAAGCTAAAGTGTTCTCCAAGCTTGACCTTCGTATGGGTTATCATCAGCATTCGTGAAGAAGATATTCCCAAGACAGCATTCAGAACAAGCTTTGGTTCTTATGAATATACTGTCATGTCTTTCGGCCTTGTCAATGCTCCTCCAACATTCTCTCGGATGATGAATTTCATCTTCAACCCCTATACCAATGAATTCGTCCTAGTGTATCTCGATGATATCTTGGTCTTCTCCAAGAACAAGAAGGATCATGCCAAACATTTGCGACTGGTGCTCGACAAGCGACTGGTGCTCGACAAGCTCAGAGAGTATCAATTTTATGCGAAGTTTTCCAAATGTGAGTTTTGGCTCGATGAAGTTCTTTACCTTGGTCACATCATCTCTGCCAAGGGCATCGCTGTTAATCCCGAGAAGGTGTCCGCAATTGTGAATTGGGAACCTCCTCAGAATGTCAAGCAGCTCCGCAGTTTTCTTGGTCTTGCAAGCTATTGCCGAAGATTCGTTGAGAATTTCTCTAAGATAGCAAAGCCTCTTTCCAACCTCCTCCAGAAGCATGTGAAGTATGTCTGGTCTCCTGAGTGTGACGTTGCTTTCAACACTCTCAAAGAGAAACTCGTCACAGCTCCTGTCTTAACTCCTCCTGACGAATCCAAGCCATTTGAAGTTTTCTGTGATGCTTCTCTCCAAGGTCTCGGTGCTGTGTTAATGCAAGAGAAGAAAGTTGTGGCCTATACCTCTCGTCAGTTGAAGCCCAACGAAAAGAACTACCCCACTCACGATCTTGAGTTGGCGGCAGTTGTCCATGCATTAATAACATGGAGACATCTCTTGTTGGGAAGACAAGTGGACATTTTCACCGATCACAAGAGTCTCAAGTACATCTTCACTCAGCCCAACCTCAACCTCAGGCAGACTCGATGGGTCGAAATGATTCAAGAGTACAATCCGAGTATTGAATATACTCCAGGCAAAGCCAATGTCATTGCAGATGCTTTAAGCAGGAAGGCTTATTGCAACAGCTTAATTCTCAAGCCTTTCCAACCGGATCTTTGTGAAGCTTTCCGCAAGCTGAATCTCCAAGTTGTTCCTCAAGGCTTTCTTGCCAACCTCATAGTCTCTCCTACTTTGGAAGATCAAATTCGTGAGGCACAACTCCTGGATACCATGGTGAAGAAGGTGAAACGTGGTATCGACAAGGGTCTTTCCAAATACAAGTGCTATCGCATTGATGACAGAGACACTTTATTCTTCGAGGACCGGATTGTGGTTCCTAAAGGTGATCTAAGGAAAGTCATTATGAACGAGGCGCACAATTCTCTTCTTTCCATTCATCCTGGAAGTACGAAGATGTACCATGACCTCAAGCAGTCGTATTGGTGGACTCGAATGAAGCGAGAAATCGCTCAATTCGTGAATGAATGTGATGTCTGTCGAAGAGTGAAAGCAGAACACCAACGACCAGCTGGTCTCCTCCAACCTCTTGCTATCCCAGAATGGAAGTTTGATCATATCGAAATGGACTTCGTGACTGGATTTCCCAAGTCCAAGCGCGGAAATGATGCTATCTTCGTTGTCATCGACAAGCTTTCTAAAGTGGCTCATTTCCTTCCAATCAAAGAATCTATCACAGCAGCTCAGTTGGCAGAGCTATACACCTCCAGGATTGTCTCCTTGCACGGCATTCCACAATTGATTTCTTCAGATCGTGGAAGCATCTTCACTTCTATGTTCTGGGACTCCTTCCAGAAGGCCATGGGCACCAACATTCGCTTCAGCACAGCTTTCCATCCTCAAACTAGTGGCCAAGTCGAGCGAGTCAATCAAATTCTTGAAGATATGCTCAGGGCTTGTGTCATTTCCTTTGGCATGAAATGGGAAGATTGTCTTCCATATGCCGAATTCTCCTACAACAACAGCTTCCAAGCGAGTTCGGGCAAGGCCCCATTCGAGATCCTCTATGGCAGAAAGTGTTGTACTCCTCTCAATTGCTCAGAGACTGGTGAACGCCAACTTCTTGGCAATGACTTAATCACAGAGGCTGAAGGAATGTGTAAAGTCATCCGTAAAAATCACAAAGCCGCGCAATCGCGCCAGAAGAGTTACTATGATAGTAAGCACCGTGATTTGGCTTTCGAGATCGGAGACCATGTCTACCTCCGCGTCTCTCCAATGAAAGGCACTCGTCGCTTCGGTATCAAAGGGAAGCTTGCCCTAGATACGTGGGTCCTTTCAAGATCATTGGCAAAAGAGGCGACCTCGCCTATCAACTTGAGCTTCCTTCCAACTTCGCGAATGTGCACGATGTGTTCCACGTGTCACAGCTTCGCAAGTGCTTCAAGACTCCTGAGCGCACCATCAACTTCGAAGAGATTGACCTCCAAGAAGATTTGTCTTATCATGAGCACCCCGTTGCTATTCTTGAAGAAACTGAGCGCAAGACTCGCTACAAGTCAATCAAATTCCTGAAAGTGAAGTGGTCGTACCATTCCGACCGAGAAGCCACCTGGGAACGCGAGGACCACCTCCGTTCCGAATATCCGGAGTTCTTTCAGTCCTAGATCTCGGGACGAGATCCTCTCGTAGTGGTGGAGTGTTGTAACACCCCGGATGTAACTTTCCATATTTTAACTCCAACTCTTGCCTTTTTCGGCTATGTGTTATGATATTCTCTTCGTGGTCGGGTTTTGTCTTTCGTTTTGCATTTTGTTCATGTCATGCATCTCATATCATGTCATCATGTGCATTGCATTTGCATACGTGTTCGTCTCATGCATCCGAGCATTTTCCCCGTTGTCCGTTTTGCAATCCGGCACTCCCACCTCCTCCGGCGCACCCCTCTTGTTTCGTTTCGTGAGCGGGTGTTGTCGTGGAATTGTCACGGCAGATGTCCTCAAGCTAGGACTTAGTCGTGGAGGCATCGCCGCGAGGAAGCTTGAAGGGGTTAACGGGACAAGGAACACGAGGGTTTATACTGGGTCGGCCCCTTACGGTGAAGGTAAAAGCCTACGTCCAGTTGAGGTGGTATTGATTAGGCTTTCGATGACCAGGGAGCTTAACCGCTATGCCCGGCTCTCGATGAGATCTTTCTTGTCCCTAAACCGCTGCCGGGTCGTCCCTTTATATAGAGAGGTTGACGCCCAGCAGCCCTCAGAGTCCCGGCCGGCTCATAAAAGTGTCCGGCTCGGACTCTTAATTATTCTTGCCTTATACTAAAAGTCTCACCATACGGCGGTTTATCACTACGGGCTTTAAGCCATCTCCGGGTCTTAAGCCCATCTTTGGCCCACCGTCTTCAAGTTTGGCGCCGGGCTTCAAGTGATGGCCTTTACGAGTAACCCGGCCTCTTCTGGCGGGTGACTCTAAGGTTTATATCCTCAACATTGGGCCCCAGATTGATTTGAGCCGGCTCATGTCAATCTTCAATTCTTTCGACAGAAAATCTCTGGCTTACAATTGTGTGAAGGCCATAACCCGGCGTGACATCATCCTCTGGACTCCGGGTAATCCGCCGTGACGTCATCTTCCATTAAGTCCATTTTTTACTCCACCAGATCCGCAACGGATCTTATCTTTACTGCCATCCCGAAAATCGAGGCGCCTCTCGGGCGAGATAACCACGCCGTGGCCTCCTCGTTTCTCGCGCCCACTTATGAGACTGGCCTTATAAGTAGCCCGACCCTCGGGTCTTCTCATTCTCCCCTTCTGTCGCCTCCTTCCTCTCACTGCTCCCGTGCTGCTCGCGCTCCGCCGCCGCAACAGAGCTCCGCATCCTCGTCGTCCTTGGCCGCTGCATCACCCTGAACCGTCCAGAGAACCGCGGTGAACCCTGCATCCGTAAGTTCCTTCCTTTTTGTAGGATAGATCTTCGTTAAGCTCCTGCTGTTCTTCCCGTGTTCTTCGCCGTCGTTCGGGAGTTCTTAGTAGTTTTCATTTTTACTGCCTCTCCTTGATCTTAAGATAGTTTAGAACCAACGCGGCGGCTGTTTAGCACCCATTTCAAATGCGAATAGATCTCTTTTCACTGCATAAAGGCTCTGTTCGAGCCCAAGAACTTCCTTTGCATATGTTTTTTAGGTCTAGAAACCTTCCTTTTAGCCGACCGTTTTGATCCGAATTATTTACTGCAATGTGTGAAACCTGTTTTCACCATACTTAGTAAAAAACTGCACCCGTTAAGTCATGGCGGTTTACATTTCCGGTTTAAAGAAACCACGCACCGTAGAATCTTCCGGCTCAAAAGAGGCCATGTACCATCAAATTTTCCGGTTTATCTGTGACAAGGTCGTAGACAACCGAATTACTCTTAATACCTCCAACGGCTTAGATAACCCGATGCACCTAGATATATGTCATTAGTCCCCTCCATAAGCCGCCATTTTAACATTGAACTGTAAATTTCCTCCGGCTTATAAATAAACCGGGCATGTTTCCTTTTATCATAGGCTTCCGACTTTCACCATGCCTCCCAAAGCATCCAAAGCTTCCATCACTTGCAATTGGATGAGGTCCAACATCACCGACGAGACCTTAGCAGACTTTGTGAAGTCGGTTTACCTGCCCAAGAAGGACGTCATGTCCTACCGTGCCCCCGACCCATCAGAGGAGAAACCACATCCAAGGGACGGGGAGGTGGTCATTTTTGCGGATCACATGAGCCGGGGCTTCGCACCGCCCGGCTCAAAGTTCTTTAGAGATGTGCTGAATTTCTTTGACCTGCGGCCACAAGACATAGGACCCAATTCTGTGTCCAATATATGCAACTTCCAAGTGTTCTGCGAAGTCTACCTTGGAGAGGAGCCCAGTCTGCTGCTCTTCAGAGAGCTCTTCTACCTGAACCGTCAGAACGAGTGCGCCAACGGGCCAAGCTTGGAACTTGGCGGCATCTCCATTCAGCGACGGAGAGACTGCCTTTTCCCTTACGTCGAGCCGCCGAGTCACCCAAAGGACTGGAACCAGACGTGGTTCTATTGCCAAGACACGTCGCCGGCTGATGAGAGCCCGCTGCCCGGCTTTCGCCCTTCACGTCTGGAACCAACTCACCCTCTGTCTGACAAGTTAACTCAGGCGGAGCGCCAACCTCTGCTCCCCACCATCAACAAGATCAAGGCTCTCCTAGGCAATGGTCTCAACGGAATTGATCTGGTCCGGGTCTGGATCTCGTGGCGGGTGATCCCCCTGAGCCGCCGCCCCGTCTTAATGTGTGAATACACAGGCCGGAAAGATGACCCCTTGCGACACAGCCGCAACGATCTTCCTGAAGACGTTGCTGAAGACATGACCAAGGCCCTTTTAAAAGAGAGCTTGGCAGACTACGGGAGGACCGGGTTAGCCCCCTTCTGCAAGACCAACCCAGCCCCAGCAGTAAGCCGCTGATCTGAACATCTTATCTTCTTCTGTAGATAACCTTCATCTGAATCTTTAAGAAATCATCATTGTATTTTTCAGGCTGATGAAAAATTCTGGAAGGTCAAATATGATCATGAGGCGGCCAAGAAGGCCAGGAAGGCTAAGAAAGCCGCCAAGAGAGCCGTTCCCCGTAAGAAGGGAAGTAAGCCTACTGCTTCAGAGCTGCTGCAACTAAGCGACAGCTCCGAGTCAGAGGTAACCCCTGAACCTGTATGCTCTTGTTGTATTTGTTGTTCATTTCTGTCCACCTTATCACTACTGTTCATCAACAGGATGACACCGGAGCAAGTAACCCGGTGGTTGAAGAGGTAATGACACTTTCCTCCGACTCGGAGCCCTTGCCAAGGCTGAAAATCCGAAGGGTAACCCGGAAAGTAAGATTTTCTCATCCTTTAGCTTATCAAGATCCTCAATTTCTTTTGAAGCAACAGACTCATGAGAGCCGGCGGCACACCCAGACCAACAAGGACGCTGACCTCTCCTCTGGCTTACCCGACGCATCGAGGAAACGCCGAACCGAGGTTATCTCCAACTTGTGCCCTTTTCATCCTTTGGCGGGTGTTATACATCAACCGCTCAATTCTTCTGATTCAAACTATCAGGAAACCTCACCCTCCTCTGGTGATTCGATGCAATCAAGCCTGCCGGCCTTCAAGACCGTACCCAGGTAACAATGATCATCTCTTTGTTGTGCTTATCTTTGCTCATACCTTTGTACTAACCTTTTTGTCCTTTCAGTGCCCAGGCAAAGCTCACCAAGAGAGCGAAGAAGAATAAGCCGGTCGAAGAGCCGGACTTGCCTGAACCGGAGGTAGCAGCTCAAGAACCGCCAGCTGCCTCCGCTCCCGAAGCCACTGCTCCAACCGACAAGGCAACTGCAGAAGCTTCTGCTAACCCGGAGACCTCCAGCTCGGCTCAGCCGGTCAATGACCCGGACGTGGTAATCACCCGGATGGAGTTTGTTGAGCCGGGGAGACCTACTGCACTGGCCAAGTGCTCCGCCAAGGAGGAGTTGCTACAGCACCGCCGGGTTAATCTAGACCTCACCGACTACGCCAATCTGAACATCGAAGAGATCGTCTCCGGCTATGTCAACCAAGTGCACAAGAGCCGGGATGTAGAGATCGGCATGGTGAACCAGATTCAGCAGAAGTCTGAGGTACTACTCTTCTTTCTTCTTGCTTACTGCATAGTTATCTTGTTATTCTTACCATATTCTAGCCCCCAAGTCTACGACTTATGATAGAATATGTTGTAGACTTAAGTTCCGGCTTACTCGCTTGAACCGGCAATTTGTAAATAGAAACGTTCGATATGCATTAGCCCCCAAGTGCCAAGTGTCTTTGCTTGGAAAGTGCTTGGGACTTTAAAATTGCATAATAACTGTTCATCCTATAACCCGGAAATTATGCAGGCTGCTTGCAAGAAGTTTGAAGCTGACATCTCCGATCTGAAGACCCGCCTGAGGACGCAAGAAACTGAGACCCGGAAGGCCAATGCCAAATTTGTGTCCAGTATTGCTGCGCAAGAAAAGCTGAAGACGGACTTTGATGTTGAACGGAAAGCTTGGGCCGAAGAAAAGGCTACTCTGGTGAACCGGGCCGAACAGGCGGAGAAGGCTCTGACAGAGAAGACCGCCGAACTCTCCGGCTTAAAGCGCCAAGTGTCCCAGATGGTTGCCGCAATCTTCGGTAAGTCATTTAACCGGCTTTCATCAAGTTTATAATCTTTATATCTCATAACTCATCCTTGTCGGCGGCTTATCTTATTCTGTTAAACAGGTCCCAGAAGCGCCAACCTCAACCAAAGTGTGGTAACTAAGTTGAAGGCCGTGTACACCCTGGTGGAGCAACTCTACACCGTGTCACAGCGTGCTTTGGTTGTGGTGGCCCTATCCAATGAGGTGCCGACTCACCTGGCGGAAGTTCTTCACCGGCTCGCCGTTCTTCCTCAACGTGTCCAAGAGCTGCGACGGGCCTCTGCAAGAGCCGGAGCCATAGCTGCTCTGAGCCGGGCCAAGGCGTTCCTTCCAGAACTAGACCCGGCGGACATTGCTCTGGGCTACCCCAGTTTGAAGGAAGACAGCACCCCCTTCGACCAAAGGGACTTTGCAGCCTGCGTGAAGATCGTATGCCCGGTGGCCACTCTGATTGGCAATGATACGGATCTGACTAAGTACCAGCCGGGTTACGATTCAGAGAATCAGAGGATCCCCACTCCGCGCTATGAAGCCATCAGCTTAGTCCCGCCAACTCGGAAGCACACCTTTGCCCCGGAGATTGACTCGGCCGGGTTAATTGACGAGGAAGCTCAATTTGAAGCTCTGAGCGGCATTGATTGGAAGTCGTCAACTTTCCAGGTCTTGGGAACAGCCGGAGGAGCGGAGAGGGATGAGCCGGAAACTTCAACCCAGCAAGCATCATAACTCTGCAGGCGGCTTATTAAACAATGCTTCACCCTTTTGGACTCGATGAGTCTTGTAATAGAGTAGGACCAACACTTTGACTTTGCCGTGCCATCGTGCACGCGTTGAATGCTGAAGCCTATTGAAGTTGTCTCCTTTATATTCCCCGGGTCATAATCGATCAATCATTTTCCTTAATCTCAAATAGTTGCCCTTAACTATCCTGTATAGAAGGACAAATCACAAGTCTCTAGGCGGCTTACCGCACGGCCTGCAAGCACACTTCCGGCTTATATAACCCGGGTAATAAGGTTGGTACCTCAATTCCGGTTTACCAGTCTTAATAACACCGATTGTATTCGACTAGTACCACAAATCAAAGTTAAGCCGGCAAAGTGAGACCCGCCGTGCACACTTGAAATAATCAGAAGAACTCGCTATAAATCAAAAGAACTTAGGGGCTTCCGGTTCGAATACAACCAGAGACCCGTCCCAAAGGGGTTATGCTAGGATTCGAATGCGATCATATAGCCCCCAGTGGGTGTGGCGATGTCAATCAAGAGGGTACCGACATCTATGTTCTCTTTGGTTCGAATACGACCCATGTTTGAACAGGAAGCCCCCAAATGACCTTAAGAATTGTTTAACGACGCTGATTCGAATACGATCCACGTCGGTTCCCAAAGAGGTTAAACTATGATTCAAATATGATCAAAGAAAACTCCCCAATGAGCTCGGCACTTTGCCAATCAAATAGATATCGACAGCTATGTTCTCTTTGGTTCGAATACGACCTATGTTTGAACAGGAAGCCCCCAAATGACTATATTGTGTATGGCTAGATTCGAATACGATCATAAGCCGGATCCTCCTTCAAGTTATCACATGATCTTGTAATGAAAACAACACATTCATCTTTGGAGGAGAAAAAAGGACAGAGGTCCTGCTTTATTGCTTATCATAATATATACATGGCTTAGAGAAATATGTACATTATGAGAGCCGGTGGCTCAAGTGTAATAAGGCCGAAGCTGAGCTATGTTCCACGGCCGACGGGTCTCTTCCTCCGACTTACGTGAATCTTTGTGCTCCCGAATGTCAATGAGGTAATATGACCCGTTGTGCAAATTCTTGCTGACCACAAAGGGCCCTTCCCAAGGCGGGGATAGCTTGTGCGCATCTGTTTGATCTTGGATGAGCCGGAGCACCAGATCGCCTTCCTGGAAGACCCGGGATTTAACCCGGCGACTATGATAACGGCGCAGGTCCTGTTGGTAAATCGCTGAGCGAGCTGCTGCCACATCACGCTGTTCGTCCAACAAGTCAAGAGCATCTTGGCGCGCCTGTTCATTATCCACCTCAACATAAGCCGCCACTCGAGGCGAGTCATGACGGATGTCACTGGGGAGGACTGCTTCCGCTCCATAAACCATGAAGAAAGGCGTGAAACCTGTAGACCTGTTAGGAGTAGTGTTGATGCTCCACAACACGGAGGGTAACTCCTCCACCCAACAACCCGGCGTCCGTTGTAAAGGGACCAAAAGCCGGGGTTTGATGCCTTTCAGAATCTCCTGATTAGCCCTCTCAGCTTGACCATTGGACTGAGGGTGAGCCACTGATGAAACATCAAGTCTAATATGCTCTCGTTGACAAAACTCCTCCATGGCGCCTTTGGATAGATTGGTACCATTGTCAGTTATAATGCTGTGTGGAAAGCCAAAGCGAAAGATCACCTTTTTCATAAACTGAACTGCCGTGGCTGCATCACACTTGCTAACTGGCTCCGCTTCAACCCACTTGGTAAATTTGTCAACTGCCACCAAGAGGTGGGTCTTCTTATCCTTGGACCTTTTAAAAGGCCCAACCATATCAAGCCCCCAGACCGCAAAGGGCCAAGTAATTGGGATCATCCTCAGCTCCTGAGCCGGCACATGAGCCCGTCGCGAGAACCTTTGGCAACCATCACATTTACTGACCAAGTCCTCCGCATCAGCATGAGCCGTCAGCCAATAAAAACCATGACGAAAAGCCTTGGCCACAAGAGACTTTGAGCCGGCGTGATGGCCACAATCCCCTTCATGAATCTCACGCAAGATCTCTTGACCTTCCTCAGGGGAGACACAACGCTGGAACGCTCCCGTAACACTGCGGCGATGCAACTCACCATTGATAACAATCATTGACTTAGACCGCCGGGTTATTTGTCTGGCCAAAGTTTCATCCTCAGGCAAATCTCCCCGGGTCATGTAAGCCAGATAGGGCATTGTCCAGTCCGGTATGATGTGGAGAGCCGCCACCAGTCGTGCCTCCGGGTCAGGGACAGCCAAGTCTTCCTCTGTAGGCAACTTAACAGAAGGGTTATGCAGGACGTCCAGGAAAATATTAGGCGGCACCGGTTTTCGCTGAGAGCCCAGCCGGCTTAAAGCATCAGCCGCCTCGTTCTTCCTGCGATCGATGTGCTCTACTTGGTAACCCTGAAAGTGCCCAGCAATGGCATCAACTTCGCGGCGATAAGCCGCCATGAGAGGGTCCTTGGAGTCCCACTTTCCTGATACTTGTTGAGCCACCAAGTCTGAGTCGCCGAAGCACCTTACCCGGCTCAAGCTCATCTCCTTAGCCATCCGAAGACCGTGGAGCAAGGCCTCGTACTCAGCTGCGTTGTTGGTACAAGGAAACATCAATTGTAGCACATAATGGAACTTATCACCCTTAGGGGAAGCCAATACGACTCCAGCCCCCGAGCCCTCCAACTGCCTGGACCCATCAAAGTGAATAGTCCAATATGTGTTGTCCGGCTTTTGTTCGCGCACTTGTAGCTCTGTCCAATCATTGATGAAATCC
This sequence comes from Triticum aestivum, assembly GCF_018294505.1. Lineage (NCBI taxonomy): Eukaryota > Viridiplantae > Streptophyta > Magnoliopsida > Poales > Poaceae > Triticum > Triticum aestivum. The sequence goes on from NC_057805.1 coordinate 123,083,636, forward strand.
ACCAAAGCCTGAGATTTAACAGCAGTGCGTGGCACATACTTCAGACCATGAGGCCCGAGCTCTATAGCCCACTTAGCCACTCTCCCTGTGGCCTCCCTGTTTTGAATGATATCTCCAAGGGGGGCAGAACTGACCACAGTAATGGGGTGACCCTGGAAATAATGCTTAAGCTTTCGGCTTGCCATGAACACACCATAAACAATTTTCTGCCAATGCGGATACCGCTGCTTGGACTCAATGAGTACTTCACTGACATAATAAACCGGCCTCTGAACCGGATGCTCCTTACCCTCTTCCTTGCGCTCTACCACCACGACCACACTGACGGCTCGGGTGTTAGCAGCCACATACAGCAGTAAAGGCTCCTTGTCAACCGGAGCAGCAAGGACTGGGGGCTCGGCCAGCTGTCTCTTCAAATCCTCAAAAGCAGTATTAGCTGCATCATTCCAGACAAAGTCATCAGTTTTCTTCATCAACTGATATAATGGCATGGCCTTCTCACCCAAACGGCTTATGAACCGGCTTAATGCAGCGATACGACCTGCCAAGCGCTGGACGTCGTTTATACACACCGGCTTAGCTAGGGAGGTGATGGCCTTGATCTTCTCCGGGTTAGCTTCAATGCCTCTGTTAGAAACCAAGAAACCCAAGAGCTTGCCTGCAGGAACACCAAAAACACATTTGGCCGGGTTAAGCATCATCTTGTAGACCCGGAGATTATCAAAGGTTTCCCTCAGATCATCTATCAAGGTTTCCTCCTTCCTGGATTTAACCACAATATCATCTACATAAGCATGAACATTGCGCCCAATCTGGTTATGAAGACAGTTCTGCACGCAACGCTGATAAGTCGCCTGTGCACTCTTGAGTCCAAAGGGCATAGACACATAGCAGAAGGCTCCAAAGGGAGTGATGAACGCCGTCTTCTCCTGGTCCTTAACTGCCATTTTAATCTGATGATATCCAGAATAAGCATCCAAGAAACTTAGGCGCTCACAACCCGCCGTAGCATCAATGATTTGATCAATACGGGGAAGGGCGAAAGGATCAGCCGGACACGCCTTGTTCAAGTCCGTGTAGTCCACACACATCCGCCAGGTGCCGTTCTTCTTGAGTACGAGCACCGGGTTAGCTAACCATTCTGGGTGAAAGACTTCAACGATAAACCCGGCCGCCAAGAGCCGGGCCACCTCTTCACCAATAGCTTTCCGCCTCTCTTCATTAAACCGCCGAAGGAACTGCCTGACCGGCTTAAATTTCGGATCAACATTGAGAGTGTGCTCAGCGAGTTCTCTAGGTACACCTGGCATGTCAGACGGCTTCCATGCAAAAATGTCCCTATTCTCACGGATGAACTCGATGAGCGCGCTTTCCTATTTTGGATCCAGATTGGCACTGATGCTAAACTGCTGAGATGAATCTCCTGGAACGAAATCAACAAGTTTAGTCTCATCAGCCGACTTAAATTTCATTGCCGGCTCATGCTCCGTAGTCGGCTTTTTCAGAGAGGTCATATCTGTTGGGTCAACGTTGTCTTTGTAAAACTTCAACTCCTCTGTTGCACAAACAGATTCTGCATAAGCTGCATCGCCTTCCTCACACTCCAGGGCCACCTTCCGGCTGTCGTGAACCGTAATGGTCCCATTATGACCCGGCATCTTGAGCTGTAAATACACGTAACACGGCCGTGCCATGAACTTGGCGTAAGCCGGCCGCCCAAATATGGCATGGTACGGACTTCTTATCTTGACCACCTCAAAGGTCAATTTTTCCACCCTGTAGTTGTGCTCATCTCCAAAGGCCACTTCCAACTCGATCTTGCCGACTGGATAAGCCGACTTACCAGGTACCACACCATGAAAAATAGTGTTGGACTGGCTGAGGTTCTTATCAATCAACCCCATACGACGGAACGTCTCATAATAGAGGATGTTGATGCTGCTACCTCCATCCATGAGCACCTTAGTGAACTTATATCCTCCCACCTGAGGAGCTACCACCAAGGCCAAGTGACCCGGATTATCCACCCGGGGAGGGTGATCCTCCCTACTCCACACTATAGGCTGCTCAGACCACCGCAAGTAGCGTGGAACCGTCGGCTCAACAGCATTCACAGCCCTCTTATGAAGCTTTTGATCTCGCTTACACAGACTGGTGGTAAACACATGATATTGTCCACCGCTAAGCTGCTTTGGATTGGTCTGATAACCCCCCTGCTGCTGTTGATGACCCTGGCCAGACTGCTGATTAAAGCCCCCTTGACCATTCTGAGGATTAGAATTTGAGCCGCCGCCCGGGCCATGAAAGCCGCCGGCGCCTGAGCCACCGCCCGGGCCATTGTTGCCGTTAAAGGCGTTGGAATTCTTAAAGGCCTTCATGATTGCACAATCCTTCCATAGATGAGTAGCTGGCTTCTCTCTAGAGCCATGCCTTGGACAAGGCTCATTCAACAGCTGCTCCAGCGTCGGGCTTGACCCGCCGGCTCGGGGAGGGGGCCTCCCCTTGCGTCGCTGGTTATTACCCTGTGAGCTGGCGTTGGCTACGAACTCTAGGCTGCCCTCGGCCTTGCGCTTGTGTAACACCCCGCATGTAACTTGCCATATTCGTAACTCCGACTCTTGCCATTTCCGGCTATGTGATATGTTTTTCCCTCCGTTGTCGGGTTTTGTCTTTCGTTTTGTATTTTGTCATGTCATGCATTTTCATATCATGTCATCATGTGCATTGCATTCGCATACGTGTTCGTCTCTTACATCCGAGCATTTTCCCCGTTGTCCGTTTTCCAATCCGGCGCTCCTATCTCCTCCGGTGCACCCCTCTTGTTTTCTTTCGTGTGCGTGTGTCAAACTTTCTCGGAATGGACCGAGGCTTGTCAAGTGGTCTTAATATACCACCCGGAGACTACCGGTCAAGTTTCGTTCCATTCGGAGGTCGTTTGGTACTCCATCGGTTAACCGGGCCTCCGCAATGTCCATTTGAGTATCCAGCAAAAACCCCTCCAAACCCAGCCCAAAACCCACCAATCTCTCTTCCATGCTCTAGGTCGTTCGATCACGATCGTGTGGGCGAAAACCGCACCTTATTTGGAGCCTCCTAGCTCCCTCTACCTATTTATATGTGGGCATCCCGAAAAACGAAATCACAGACGAACCCTAGAGTTTTTCCCACCGCGCCGCCGGACGCGTCCGTCCGCGCCGGACGACGTCCAACCGCCCCGCCGCCCGGCCCGCAGCGGGCCCGCCGCCGCCTCCTCCGCGCCCGCCTCCGCGCCTGCCCCGCCGCCTCCGGCCCCGCCGCCGCCGCCCGCCGCCGGCCGACTCCACCGCCGCCGCCGCGCCTTGCGCCTCCGGCCGCCGCCCGCAGGCCCGCCGGCGCCGCCCCGCCGGCGACCGCCGCCCCCGGGTCCCCTCCTCCTCCGGCGTCGGCCGCCACCGCCGGCTCCTTCTCTCCCGCCGGCGACGAGCTCCTGGAGCTCGGGCTCGATCCAGATCTGTGAGCCCCGTTGACTTTCTCGCCACCTCTAATTTTTCCAAGTCCTGGAAATTCTCAGTAACTGCTCCTGTTCCCGATGCTATAACTCTGTGCATATAGCTCCGATTCACGCGTGTAATATATCAAATTGTTCTTCCTATGATGCTCTTCATTTTGTTCAATTGCACCATGTTCATTAGAGGTCAGCTTGATGCCCAAATCTTCGTTGGAAGAGGGTTAGTTGCTGTTAATCTCTGGTTCTTATCAGAACTTGGAGATTTGTCATATTTGTATCATTTATTCTGTGCATCTTTTGAGCATGAGCTCTACATGTGTTTTGAAGTATGCCATGCCATCTTTCCAGTGGTATAGCCCATGTATTTCTGTGGTCTCTGTAGTGACTATCACAAGCATGCAAAGTAGGCCCCGTAATAATTCTGATTTCAGGGACAGTGATCAAGTCCTAGTCTGCTGTAATTTTGTTGCCATGTAAACTTGATGCTACAGAGAGATCCATGCATATTTTGGAGATGTTCAGTAAGGATGTTTTGTAGATATAGTTGTAATTGACCCATTCCTGCAATTGTTTGCAATTGTAGAGTACATAGCATGACTCAATCTTGCTCTACTTTTGCTATAAAATATTTCTGGCAGATTCTTAACATGATATGCATTTTTGCCAAGCTTATTGTAGTTGATCCATACATGCTATGAAATTGTTATTGCCATGGATAGCTTCATAAACATGCCATCTTGCTGTAGGTATGCTTGGGTTGTCATGCACTACTCTGTAGTGAGTGCATCAAGCTCACAAAGAGGCCTACATATTAATATTTCTGCCATGCTCTGTTTTCTGCTAAGTCTGAAACCTGATAACGAAACTTGCTATGTTTACATGCTTGCCATCATATCTTCTGGTCCTTTTTGGCTTATGGTCAGTAAGGGACTTTTGTCATGTGCGTTTAGTAGAACTCTACCATGCCTTGTTTTGCTATGTTAAGTTCCTGTAGAATATTGATTTCGTGCTCTGAACATTGCTACCTGATGATGATTTTTGCCATGTCCAGTTTTTCACCGTCTGTGAACCTGTAATCTTTTGCTCTTTTGCCATGCTTGTTTGAGCTTGATATGTTGTGAACTAGCCGTATCTCAGTGTTCATCTTTTTTCAAGCATCTCTTGTAGATTACTACCATGTGCTTTGTTGCTATGTTGGGGTGCCGTAGCATTGTTACTTATTGCATTTTAAGTGCTATCTTGCTGTTTATCGCAGATTAGTGTCATTCTTGTTTTGCTTGCCTTTTGCAAACCGTGCATCCGATTCCGGTGATCTTTATATCGATTTCGACCGAAATCATCTCATCTTTCCAGTGGCATGCTTGGTTTGCCAAGTTAGTGCCATGTTCATCATTTTCCTTCCGGAGCACGCATACGCATCGCATATCATATCTTGCATATCATACATGCTTTGCATCATGTTGCTTGTGCATTTCTCGTTGTTGATTGTGGTTCCGTTTGTTTGTGTTCTTGTCTTGGGTAGAGCCGGGAGACGAGTTCGTGAACGAGGAACCTGTCGAGTACGCTTACGAGGATCAAGCTTTCGACAACTCTGAGAATCTTGCAGGCAAGATGACCACCCCTCGAAATCACTTCTATCTTTGCTATGCTAGTTGTTCGCTCTATTGCCATGCTCGCTACCTATCACTTGCTATATCATGTCTCCTATTTTAGCCATGTCAGCCCTAACCATCCTTTCCTAGCAAACCGTTGTTTGGCTATGTTACCGCTTTTGCTCAGCCCCTCTTATAGCGTTGCTAGTTGCAGGTGAAGTTGAAGTTTGTTCCATGTCGGAACATGGATATGTTGGGATATCACAATATCTCTTATTTAATTAATGCATCTATATATTTTGGTAAAGGGTGGAAGGCTCGGCCTTATGCCTGGTGTTTTGTTCCACTCTTGCCGCCCTAGTTACTGTTATACCGGGATTATGTTCCTTGAGTTTGCGTTCCTTACGCGGTCGGGTGATTTATGGGACCCCCTTGACAGTTCGCCTTGAATAAAACTCCTCCAGCAAGGCCCAACCTTGGTTTTACCATTTGCGACCTATACCTTTTTCCCCCGGGTTTTCTAGAGCCCGAGGGTCATCTTTATTTTAAACCCCCGGGCCAGTGTTCCTCTGAGTGCTGGTCCAAACTAGAGCCACTTGCAGCGCCACCTTGGGGAAACTCGAGGATTGGTTTTAGCTGTACGTAGTGTTCATCCGGTGTGCCCTGAGAACGAGATATGTGCAGCTCCTATCGGGATTTGTCGGCACATTCAGGCGGCTTTGCTGGTCTTGTTTTACCATTGTCGAGATGTCTTGTAAACTGGGATTCCGAGACTGATCGGGTCTTTCCGGGAGAAGGTTTATCCTTCGTTGACCGTGAGAGCTTATGATGGGCTAAGTTGGGACACCCCTGCAGGGTATTATCTTTCGAAAGCCGTGCCCGCGGTTATGAGGCAGATGGGAATTTGTTAATGTCCGGTTGTAGATAACTTGTCACTTGACCCAATTAAAATACATCAAGTGCGTGTGTAGCCGTGATGGTCTCTTCTCGGCGGAGTCCGGGAAGTGAACACGGTTTGTGTTATGTATGACGTAAGTAGGTGTTCAGGACCACTTCTTGGTCATTGCTAGATGACGTCCGTTCCATTGCTTCTCTTCTCGCTCTCATTGCGCAAGTTAGCCACCATATATGCTTTGCCGCTGCAGCTCCACCTTTTTGCACCTCCTTGTCCTATAAGCTTAAATAGTCTTGATCTCGTGGGTGTGAGATTGCTGAGTCCCCGTGACTCACAGATACTTCCATAAACAGTTGCAGGTGTCGACGATGCCAGTGCAGATGATGGCGTCGATCTCAAGTGGGAGTTCGACGAGGAACGTGGTCGTTACTATGTGTCTTTTCCTGATGATCAGTAGTGGAGCCCAGTTGGGACAATCGGGGATCTAGCATTTGGGGTTGTCTTATTTTCTTCTGGATTTTGACCGTAGTCGGTCTATATGATTGTATTTTGGATGATGTATGATGATATTTATTTATGTATTGTGTGAAGTGGCGATTGTAAGCCAACTCTTTATCCCATTCTTGTTCATTACATGGGATTGTGTGAAGATGACCCTTCTTGCGACAAAACCACTATGCGGTTATGCCTCTAAGTCGTGCCTCGACACGTGGGAGATATAGCCGCATCGTGGGCGTTACAGCTTGCCACCTCCTTGGTTCCCCGGGTTATGCTGAGGACCCTTGCCATTGTCGTTCTTCTTTCCCTTCCCTGTCCTTTCATCATCTGAAGCGGGGTCCTTGGTACCATCAGAATCGGCGTACTTGACGAGAGCCGCCATCAGTGTACCCATATCATTGCAGTCGCGCTTAAGCCGCCCGAGTTTCATCTTCAGGGGCACGAAACGACAATTCTGTTCCAACATTAAGACTGCAGAGCCGGCATCCATCTTATCAGAGGAATGTATTATCTCCTTAACCCGGCGAACCCAATGTGTCGTAGACTCACCCTCCTGCTGCTTACAGTTAGTCAAATCCACAATTGACATAGACTGCCTACAGGTATCCTTGAAGTTTTGGATGAACCGGGCTTTCAGCCCAGCCCAAGACCCGATGGAATTCGGTGGTAGCCCTTTCAACCAAGTGCGGGCAGTCCCATCTAACATCATGGTGAAGTACTTGGCCATTGCCGCTTCACTGACTTCCAGCAGTTCCATGGACATCTCATAACTCTCGATGCAGGCTGCGGGTTGTAAGTCAGCTGTGTAATTAGGCACCTTCCTAGGGCCTTTGAAGTCCTTGGGTAGATGTTCATTGCGGAGAGCTGGCACTAAACAAGGGACACCTCCAGTTCTGGTAGGGATACCCACGTCGACGGAAGTCGTCGGATAAGCCGGGGGAGTCTGGTAAGCCGTCAACTGAGGCACCTGCTCCGCCTCTTGCCACGCTCTGTCTTGGCCAGCTGGTCTCCTTCAACCTCTTGCTATCCCAAAATGGAAGTTTGATCATATCGAAATGGACTTCATGACTGGATTTCCCAAGTCCAAGCGCGGAAATGATGCTATCTTCGTTGTCATCGACAAGATTACTAAAGTGGCGCATTTCCTTCCAATCAAAGAATCTATCACAGCAGCGCAGTTGGCAGAGCTATACACCTCCAGGATTGTCTCCTTGCACGGCATTCCCCAATTGATTTCTTCAGATCGTGGAAGCATCTTCACTTCTAAGTTCCGGGACTCCTTCCAGAAGGCCATGGGCACCAACATTCGCTTCAGCACAGCTTTCCATCCTCAAACTAGTGGCCAAGTCGAGCGAGTCAATCAAATTCTTGAAGATATGCTCAGGGCTTGTGTCATTTCCTTTGGCATGAAATGGGAAGATTGTCTTCCATATGCCGAGTTCTCCTACAACAACAGTTTCCAAGCGAGTTCGGGCAAGGCCCCATTCGAGATCCTCTATGGCAGAAAGTGCCGTACTCCTCTCAATTGCTCAGAGACTGGTGAACGCCAACTTCTTGGCAATGACTTAATCACAGAGGCTGAAGAAATGTGTAAAGTCATCCGTAAAAATCACAAAGCCGCGCAATCGCGCCAGAAGAGTTACTATGATAGTAAGCACCGTGATTTGGCTTTCGAGATCGGAGACCATGTCTACCTCCGATCTCTCCAATGAAAGGCACTCGTCGCTTCGGTATCAAAGGGAAGCTTGCCCTAGATACATGGGTCCTCTCAAGATCATTGGCAAAAGAGGCGACCTCGCCTATCAACTTCAGCATCCTTCCAACTTCGTGAACGTGCACGATGTGTTCCACGTGTCACAGCTTCGCAAGTGTTTCAAGACTCCTGAGCGCACCATCAACTTCGAAGAGATTGACCTCCAAGAAGATCTGTCTTATCATGAGCACCCCGTTGCTATTCTTGAAGAAACTGAGCGCAAGACTCGCTACAAGTCAATCAAATTCCTGAAAGTGAAGTGGTCGCACCATTCCGACCGAGAAGCCACCTGGGAACGCGAGGACCACCTCCGTTCCGAATATCTGGAGTTCTTACAGTCCTAGATCTCGGGACGAGATCCTCTCGTAGTGGTGGAGTATTGTAACACCCCGGATGTAACTTTCCATATTTGTAACTCCAACTCTTGCCATTTTCGGCTATGTGTTATGATATTCCCTTTGTGGTCGGGTTTTGTCTTTCGTTTTGCATTTTATTCATGTCATGCATCTCATATCATGCCATCATGTGCATTGCATTTGCATACGTGTTCGTCTCATGCATCCGAGCATTTTCCCCGTTGTCCGTTTTGCAATCCGGCACTCCCACCTCCTCCGGCGCACCCCTCTTGTTTCATTTCGTGAGCGGGTGTTAAACGTTCTCGGAATGGACCGAGGCTTGTCAAGTGGCCTTGGTATACCATCGGTAGACCACCGGTCAAGTTTCGTGCCATTTGGAGGTCGTTTGGTACTCCAACGGTTGACCGGGTAACCGCAAAGTCCTTTTGTGTGTTGCAGCAAAACCCTCCTCCAAACAGCCAAAAACCCCTCAAAGTCACTTCCATGCTCTAGGTCGTTCGATCACGATCGTGTGGGCGAAAATCGCACTCCATTTGGAGTCTCCTAGCTCCCTCTAGCTATATATAAGGGAGCCTCTCCGAAAATTTCCGGATCCCCGAAACCCTAGCCTCTCGCTCCGCGTGCCGGACGTGTCCGCCCGGCGCCGGACGAAAGCCGTCGGCGCCCCGTCCACTCAGAGGCTGCCACGTGTCCCTCCGCCACCGCCCATACGCCCGCGGCCCGCGAGCCCGCGCCTGGCCCGCGGAGCCCACGAGCCGCCGCCCGTCGCCGGACCTCGCCGCCGCCGCCGCGTGCCTCGCCGCCGCGCCCGCGTCGCCGCGCTGCCGTCCTCCTCCGGCGCCGCCACGCCGCCTCCTCTTCTTCCCCAACGGTCGCTGCCTTCTCTCCCTCGCCGTCGCCCTCCTTCTCCATGCCGGCCGTCGCCTCCATCGTCGACCTCGGCCGCGTCCCGATCCAGATCCGAGCGCTAGGGTTGACCTCTCTCCCTCCTCAAATTCTCCAAGTCTTTATTTCTTACATTACATGCTCATGTTCATCGCATCATAACTCTCTGCATATAGCTCCGTTTTGTGCGTGTAATATATCGAAATGTTCGTCTCGAGATGCTCTTCATTTTGTTATTTTTCTGGTGCAAGAGTGCTAGTTGCTGTTAACTGTTGTTACTTATCAGAACTTAGGGTTTTGTTATTTTTGTTTCATTTAATCTGTGCATCTTATGAGTATGAGCTCTACATGTGTTTTGATGTATGCCATGCCATCTTTACAGAGGTGTATGCCATGTATCTTTGTGATCTCTGTGGTGACTAGCACAAGCATGCAAACTAGGCTCCGTAATGTTTCTGATTTCAGGGACTTAGTAATTTCACTAAGTCTGTGACTGCTGTTATTTTGTTGCTATGTATTCATGTGGCTACAGAGAGAGATATGCTCCTTTTGGAGATGTTCAGTAAGGATGTTTTGTAGATATTGTTGTAATTGATCCATTCATGCCCTTGTTTGCAATTATGGAGTGCCATAGCATGACTAAAGATTGATCTACTTTTGCTATAAAATATTTCTGGCAGGCAAGCTGACCATACCCTCGAAATCACTTCTACCTTTGCTTTGCTAGTTGTTCGTTCTATTGCCATGCTGCGCTCCCTACCACTTGCTATATCATGCCTCCCATATTGCCATGTCAAGCCTCTAACCATCCTTTCCTAGAAAACCGTTGTTTGGCTAAGTTGCCGCTTTTGCTCAGCCCTTCTTATAGCGTTGTTAGTTGCAGGTGAAGTTGGAGTTGGTTCCATGTTGGAACATGGATATTTTGGGATATCACAATATCTCTTATTTAATTAATGCATCAATATATATGGTAAAGGGTGGAAGGCTCGGCCTTATGCCTCGTGTTTTGTTCCACTCTTGGCGCCCTAGTTTCCGTCATACCGGTATTATGTTCCTTGAGTTTGCGTTCCTTACGCGGTTGGGTGATTTATGGGACCCCCTTGACAGTTCGCCTTGAATAAAACTCCTCCAGCAAGGCCCAACCTTGGTTTTACCATTTGCCACCTAAGCCTTTTCCCCCGGGTTTTCGCGAGCCCGAGGGTCATCTTTATTTTAAACCCCGGGCCAGTGCTCCTCCGAGTGTTGGTCCAAACTAGAGCACCGTGCGGGACCGTCCCTTGGCAACTTGGGTTACGTTGGTACCTGTACGCTTAGCTTATCCGGTGTGCCCTGAGAACGAGATATGTGCAGCTCCTATCGGGATTTGTCGGCACAGCGGGTGGTCTTGCTGGTCTTGTTTTACCATTGTCGAAATGTCTTGTAAACCGGGATTCCGAGACTGATCGGGTCTTCCTGGGAGAAGGTTTATCCTTCGTTGACCGTGAGAGCTTATGATGGGCTAAGTTGGGACACCCCTGCAGTGTATTATCTTTCGAAAGCCGTGCCCGCGGTTATGAGGCAGATGGGAATTTGTTAATGTCCGGTTGTAGAGAACTTGTCACTTGACTTAATTAAAATACATCAACCGCGTGTGTAGCCGTGATGGTCTCTTGTCGGCGGAGTCCGGGAAGTGAACACGGTTTCTGGGTTATGTTTGCCGTAAGTAGGAGTTCAGGATCACTTCTTGGTCATTACTAGTTGACGACCGTTCCGTTGTTTCTCTTCTCGCTCTCATTTGCGTATGTTAGCCACCATATATGCTTAGTGCCTACTGCAGTTCCACCTCATTACACCATCCTTTCCTATAAGCTTAAATAGTCTTGATCTCGCGGATGTGAGATTGCTGAGTCCTCGTGACTCACATATTCTACCAAAACAGTTACAGGTGCCGACGATGCCAGTGCAGATGACGCAACCAAGCTCAAGTGGGAGTTCGATGAGGAACGTGGTCGTTACTATGTGTCTTTTCCCGATGATCAGTAGTGGAGCCTAGTTGGGACGATCGGGGATCTAGCATTTGGGGTTATCTTATTTTCATTTGGATTTGACCGTAGTCGGTCTATTTGTGGATTTTGGATGATGTATGAATTATATTTATGTATTGTGTGAAGTGGTAATTGTAAGCCAACTCTCGTTATCCCATTCTTGTTCATTACATGGGATTGTGTGAAGATGACCCTTCTTGCGACAAAATCACAATGCGGTTATGCCTCTAAGTCGTGCCTCGACATGTGGGAGATATAGCCGCATCGTGGGCGTTACAAGTTGGTAATCAGAGCCATCCCCGACTTAGGAGCCCCCTGCTTGATCGAATCGCTAGCGTTGTTGAGTCTAGAACAAAAATGTTTTGAGTCTTAGGATTATATATATCGGAGAGTAGGATTCTTTTTACTCCTCAGTCCCTTCGTCACTCTGGTGAGGTCTCCTGACGTAGAAGTTTTGACTCTTCTCTCCTCAAATTTCACTATTTTTTTTAGGATCACGCGGGTATCTTGGAATCGTTCCGATAGTTTTGTGACGAGAACATTGTTCTTGGTGCCTCCTAACATTTAGGGGTTGTGGCAGTGTCCCGGGGAGTTGAGCTCCGAGGTGTTGTCGTCACAATTTTATCGTTGCAGTTCTGGAATACCTGAGTTTCGCCGACATCGAAATCTCTTTTATGCAGTTGTTGGTGAGATCACCTCGACGCCACCCAGTACTAGGGCGGGAGTTCGGGAGTATTGCCATAACTCATATAACGGATGCTTTTCGAAGGTTGAGGTACACGATTTCCGAAGGTTTCTTGGTTATGTGTTGACGGATGGATACAGCTGGATCTAGGGATTGCTAGTTTGGGTGATATATTTTGTGTCCCCTGTATCCCCAACACCAGATTGCATAACCAGAAAGTTTCGGGAGTTTATAAGTGGGAATTCTAGTAGCTCCTAGGATATTTTTTCCGACAGACGCATGATAGATTGGGGTTCGACTTCTAGTGGTCCGCCTTTCCACGGTTGGTTTTACAGTGGTCTCGTAGTGTCTTAAAGAGTCCTTGGCTATGCCGACTCGGGGACGCTTCGTATGTCATGTGCACTGCCTTGTACATGATGGTGCTGTACGATCGAGCCCGTGTGGGCCCCACCGCGAAAACATCGGACGAAATCTCTATCATATGTTTGTTCTGGCTTATTCTGCAAGCCAATACTTTGTTTTGTTTTGAATTGGGGTATTCGAGTTGCTTTGAAGTCAAATGTTGATTCCTTACCTTTTTTCTAAGTGGCTTCTCAACATATGGAAGTGTGATGATTTACTATGGAATTCATTCGTTCATCCTCGTTCGAATGTTTATTGTGAAGACTATATGTTGCAATTTCTATCCGTTGATTCTACTTGTCTATTTGTCTATCAAGATGCTAACGGATGTCACCCTCTTCAGGATGGCTCCGCCAACGCGTCAGAATCCGGAACGCAATGAAGGGAGTCAGGCGAACCCTCAGCCACCACCTCCGCCTCCGGAGGCATGGCAAGCGATCATGGCAGCCACCAACGCCAATGCTCAGATGATTCTGCAACTCTTGCAAGAACGCACCCAAGGGCAAGGCAATCAAGGAAATCAAGGCCAAGGCAACAATCAGCCTCACTTCGCTACCCTCAACCAGTTTCTCGTAAATCAGCCCAAGTCTTTCGGCTACTGTGCCGAGGCCACGGATGCCGATGATTGCCCCGTGGACATCAACAAGCATTTTGAATGTAGCAATGTCAGGCCTGAGGACTATGTCAAGTTCGCTTCTTTTCAACTCAAGGACCAAGCTGCTGATTGGTATCAACAATACAAAGATTCCAGAGGAGGTCGTGTGATCACTTGGACTGACTTCTGTCGGGACTTCAAAGCGCACCACATTCCACAAAGTGTTGTCCAGAGCAAGCGTGAGGAGTTCCGCAATCTCAGGCAAGGAAACATGTCTGTGTATCAATTCAACATCCAGTTTCAGAAACTTGCTCGCTTCGCTAAACAAGACATTCCTGATGAAAAGAGCATGATCTATCACTTCAGAGGTGGCCTTAGAGAGGATCTGCAGTTAGCTCTCGTTCTTTTTGAGCCTACTCAGTTTGATCAATTCTATAACATGGCATTGAAACAAGAGGCTGCACAGCTCAAGTGTGAGGCTTCTAAGAAGAGACTCAGAGACGCAGTTCAGTCTTCTTCTTCCTCACTAGTGGCTGCTAAGCAACAGAAGTTCTGGTTGCCTCCTCCTCTGTTTCGTCATCCTTACCAGCAGAAGAGCAAAGGTGGCCATGGATCTTCCCACTCTTCCAATTCTGGCTATCAGAACAAGTCTCAGAATCAAGCTCCAAAGTCCAATGCTCCTTATCATCGTCTACTCTCAGAGGTGACTTGCAACAAGTGTCAGCAGAAAGGTCACTATGCTAACAAGTGCTTCAACCAAAGGCGCCTTCCGCCTCCTCCTCCTGTGAGATCCGCCAGCAATGCAGTGGTCAAACATAATCCCAAGTCTGCAAAGGTGAACATGATGAATGCAGCTCAAGCGGAGGAATCTACTGATGTGATAATGGGTAATCTCTCAGTTAACGATATTCCTGCAAAAGTTCTTTTTGACACTGGTGCATCGCATTGTTTCATGTCAAGATCATTTGTTGCAAAGCATGATTTCATTTCGGAAATGTTGGAAAAACCCATGGGAGTTGTTTCTCCGGGCTCTTCTATGAGGGCTACCACAATGATTCCGGATGTTTCTATCAAGATGGGCAACTATAAATTTCTGTCTAAACCTTTTTTTCTTGGTGACTCGGATATTGATCTAATTCTCGGGATGGACTGGCTTTCTAAGCACAAGGCTCAACTTGATTGTGCTGCCAGGGAAATTCAATTGACACACTCTTCTGAGGATGTTATCATTTATGCCGCTCGTGATGAAACCATCCGGTTATTTTCTCTCAATGAGAAGGGCGAGTTGAATGCCATCTCTCAAATTCCAGTCGTTTGTGAGTACCAAGATGTCTTTCCAGAAGAGCTTCCGGGTATGCCTCCTCACCGGCCAGTTGAGTTCGTTATCGATCTAGAGCCTGGCACGGAACCCGTTTGCAAGTGTCCATACAAGCTTGGACCCAAGGAGCTGAAGGAATTAAAGAAACAGCTCGATGAACAAGAGCATCTGGGTTTGATCAGACCGAGTTCATCTCCGTGGGGTTGTGGTGTTCTTTTTGTCCAGAAGAAGGATGGTACGGAACGACTTTGTGTCGACTACCGTCCATTGAACAAGAAGACAATTAAGAACAAGTATCCACTTCCCAACATCAATGAGCTATTCGAGCAACTTAAAGGTGCTAAAGTGTTCTCCAAGCTTGACCTTCGTATGGGTTATCATCAGATTCGCATTCGTGAAGAAGATATTCCCAAGACAGCATTCAGAACAAGCTTTGGTTCTTATGAATATACTGTCATGTCTTTCGGCCTTGTCAATGCTCCTCCAACATTCTCTCGGATGATGAATTTCATCTTCAACCCCTATACCAATGAATTCGTCCTGGTGTATCTCGATGATATCTTGGTCTTCTCCAAGAATAAGAAGGATCATGCCAAATATTTGCGATTGGTGCTCGACAAGCTCAGAGAGTATCAATTTTATGCGAAGTTTTCCAAATGTGAGTTTTGGCTCGATGAAGTTCTTTACCTTGGTCAGATCATCTCTGCCAAGGGCATCGCTGTTAATCCCGAGAAGGTGTCTGCAATTGTGAATTGGGAACCTCCTCAGAATGTCAAGCAGCTTCGCAGTTTTCTTGGTCTTGCAAGCTATTGCTGAAGATTCGTTGAGAATTTCTCTAAGATTGCAAAGCCTCTTTCCAACCTCCTCCAGAAGCATGTGAAGTATGTCTGGTCTCCTGAGTGTGACGTTGCTTTCAACACTCTCAAAGAGAAACTCGTCACAGCTCCTGTCTTAACTCCTCCTGACGAATCCAAGCCATTTGAAGTTTTCTGTGATGCTTCTCTTCAAGGTCTCGGTGCTGTGTTAATGCAAGAGAAGAAAGTTGTGGCCTATACCTCTCGTCAGCTGAAGCCCAACGAAAAGAACTACCCCACTCACGATCTTGAGTTGGCGGCAGTTGTCCATGCATTGATAACATGGAGACATCTCTTGTTGGGAAGACAAGTGGACATTTTCACCGATCACAAGAGTCTCAAGTACATCTTCACTCAGCCCAACCTCAACCTCAGGCAGACTCGTTGGGTCGAAATGATTCAAGAGTACAATCCGAGTATTGAATATACTCCAGGCAAAGCTAATGTCATTGCAGATGCTTTAAGTAGGAAGGCTTATTGCAACAGCTTAATTCTCAAGCCTTTCCAACCAGATCTTTGTGAAGCTTTCCGCAAGCTAAATCTCCAAGTTGTTCCTCAAGGCTTTCTTGCCAACCTCATAGTCTCTCCTACTTTGGAAGATCAAATTCGTGAGGCACAACTCCTGGATACCATGGTGAAGAAGGTGAAATGTGGTATCGACAAGGGTCTTTCCAAATACAAGTGCTATCGCATTGATGACAGAGACACTTTATTCTTCGAGGACCGGATTGTGGTTCCTAAAGGTGATCTAAGGAAAGTCATTATGAACAAGGCGCACAATTCTCTTCTTTCCATTCATCCTGGAAGTAAGAAGATGTACCATGACCTCAAGCAATCGTATTGGTGGACTCGAATGAAGCGAGAAATCGCGCAATTCGTGAATGAATGTGATGTATGTCGAAGAGTGAAAGCAGAACACCAACGGCCAGCTGGTCTCCTTCAACCTCTTGCTATCCCAGAATGGAAGTTTGATCATATCGAAATGGACTTCATGACTGGATTTCCCAAGTCCAAGCGCGGAAATGATGCTATCTTCGTTGTCATCGACAAGCTTACTAAAGTGGCGCATTTCCTTCCAATCAAAGAATCTATCACAGCAGCGCAGTTGGCAGAGCTATACACCTCCAGGATTGTCTCCTTGCACGGCATTCCCCAATTGATTTCTTCAGATCGTGGAAGCATCTTCACTTCTAAGTTCTGGGACTCCTTCCAGAAGGCCATGGGCACCAACATTCGCTTCAGCACAGCTTTCCATCCTCAAACTAGTGGCCAAGTCGAGCGAGTCAATCAAATTCTTGAAGATATGCTCAGGGCTTGTGTCATTTCCTTTGGCATGAAATGGGAAGATTGTCTTCCATATGCCGAGTTCTCCTACAACAACAGTTTCCAAGCGAGTTCGGGCAAGGCCCCATTAGAGATCCTCTATGGCAGAAAGTGCCGTACTCCTCTCAATTGCTCAGAGACTAGTGAACGCCAACTTCTTGGCAATGACTTAATCACAGAGGCTGAAGAAATGTGTAAAGTCATCCGTAAAAATCACAAAGCCGCGCAATCGCGCCAGAAGAGTTACTATGATAGTAAGCACTGTGATTTGGCTTTCGAGATCGGAGACCATGTCTACCTCCGATCTCTCCAATGAAAGGCACTCGTCGCTTCGGTATCAAAGGGAAGCTTGCCCTAGATACATGGGTCCTCTCAAGATCATTGGCAAAAGAGGCGACGTCGCCTATCAACTTCAACTTCCTTCCAACTTCGTGAACGTGCACGATGTGTTCCACGTGTTACAGCTTCGCAAGTGCTTCAAGACTCCTGAGCGCACCATCAACTTCGAAGAGATTGACCTCCAAGAAGATCTGTCTTATCATGAGCACCCCGTTGCTATTCTTGAAGAAACTGAGCGCAAGACTCGCTACAAGTCAATCAAATTCCTGAAAGTGAAGTGGTCGCACCATTCCGACCGAGAAGCCACCTGGGAACGCGAGGACCACCTCCGTTCCGAATATCCGGAGTTCTTTCAGTCCTAGATCTCGGGACGAGATCCTCTCGTAGTGGTGGAGTGTTGTAACACCCCGGGTGTAACTTTCCATATTTGTAACTCCAACTCTTGCCATTTTCGGCTATGTGTTATGATATTCCCTTTGTGGTCGGGTTTTGTCTTTCGTTTTGCATTTTGTTCATGTCATGCATCTCATATCATGTCACATGTGCATTGCATTTGCATACGTGTTCGTCTCATGCATCCGAGCATTTTCCCCATTGTCTGTTTTGCAATCCGGCACTCCCACCTCCTCCGGCGCACCCCTCTTGTTTCGTTTCGGGAGCGGGTGTTAAACGTTCTCGGAATGGACCGAGGCTTGTCAAGTGGCCTTGGTATACCACCGGTCAAGTTTCGTGCCATTTGGAGGTCGTTTGGTACTCCAACGGTTGACCGGGTAACCGCAAAGTCCTTTTGTGTGTTGCAGCAAAACCCTCCTCCAAACAGCCAAAAACCCCTCTAAGTCACTTCCATGCTCTAGGTCGTTCGATCACGATCGTGTGGGCGAAAATCGCACTCCATTTGGAGTCTCCTAGCTCCCTCTAGCTATATATATGTGAGCCTCTCCGAAAATTTCCGGATCCCCGAAACCCTAGCCTCTCCCTCCGCGCGCCGGACGAAAGCCGCCGCCGCCCCGTCCACTCAGAGGCTGCCACGTGTCCCTCCGCCACCGCCCATACGCCCGCGGCCCGCGCGCCTCGCCGCCGCCCGTCGCCGCACCTCGCCGCCGCCCCCGCCGCCCCGCGCCCGCGTCGCCGCGCTGCCGCGCTGCCGTCCTCCTCCGGCGCCGCCACGCCGCCGCCTCTTCTTCCCCAACGGTCGCTGCCTTCTCTCCCTCGCCGTCGCCCTCCTTCTCCATGCCGGCCGTTTCCTCCATTGTCAACCTCGGCCGCGTCCCGATCCAGATCCGAGCGCTAGGGTTGACCTCTCTCCCTCCTCAAATTCTCCAAGTCTTTATTTCTTACATTACATGCTCATGTTCATCGCATCATAACTCTCTGCATATAGCTTCGTTTTGTGCGTGTAATATATCGAAATGTTCGTCTCGAGATGCTCTTCATTTTGTTATTTTTCTGGTGCAAGAGTGCTAGTTGCTGTTAACTGCTGTTACTTATCAGAACTTAGGGTTTTGTTATTTTTGTTTCATTTAATCTGTGCATCTTATGAGTATGAGCTCTACATGTGTTTTGATGTATGCCATGTATTTTTGTGATCTCTGTGGTGACTAGCACAAGCATGCAAATTAGGCTCCGTAATGTTTCTGATTTCAGGGACTTCGTAATTTCACCAAGTCTATGACTGCTGTTATTTTGTTGCTATGTATCCATGTGGCTACAGAGAGATCTATGCTCCTTTTGGAGATGTTCAGTAAGGATGTTTTGTAGATATTTTTGTAATTGATCCATTCATGCCCTTGTTTGCAATTATGGAGTGCCATAGCATGACTAAATCTTGATCTACTTTTGCTATAAAATATTTCTGGCAGATTGTTTACGTGTTATTCAATTTTGCCAAGCTTGTTGTAGTTGATCCATACATACTATGTACTTGATCTTGCAATGGATAGCTTCATAAACATGCCATCTTGCTGTAGGTATGCTTGTTTTGTCATGGATTGCTTTGTGCTGAGTGCATCAAGCTCACTAAGATGCCTTCATATTATTGTTTCTGCCATGCTCTGTTTTCTGCCAAGCTGAAACCTGTTAATGAAACTTGCTATGTTTACATGGTTGCCATCATATCTTCTGGTCCTTTTTGGCTTATGGTCAGTAAGGGACTTTTGTCATATGCATTTAGTAGAATATTGCCATGTTAAGTTCCTGTAGCATGTTTATTTCGTGCTCTGAACATTGCTACCTGATCCTGTTTCAGTCATGTCCAGTAATTTCACAATGTCTGTCAACCTGTTATCTTTTGCACTTTTGCCATGCCTGTTTGAACCTGCTGTGGTGTGAACTAGCCGTAGCTCAGTTTTCATCTTTTGTCAAGCATCTCCTGTAGAACGTTGGAGAGCTGTAGCATAGTTTCTTGTTGCATTCTAAGTGCTATCATGTTGTTAATCACAGATTCGTGTCATTCTTGTTTTGCTTGCCATTTGCAAACCGTGCATCCGTTTCCGGTGATCTTTATATCGATTTCAACCGAAATCATCTCATATTTCCAGTGGCATGCTTGGTTTGCCAAGTTACTGCCTTGTTCATCATTTCCCTTCCGGAGCACGCATATGCATCGCATATCATATCTTGCATATCATTCATGTATTGCATCATGTTGCTTGTGCATTCCCTGTGATTGATTGTGGTTCCATTGCTTGTGTTCTTGTGTTGGGTAAAGCCGGGAGACAAGTTCGCGAACGAGGAATCTGTTGAGTACGCTTACGAGGATCAAGCTTTCGACAACTCTGAGACCCTTGCAGGCAAGATGACCATACCCTCGAAATCACTTCTATCTTTGCTTTGCTAGTTGTTCGTTCTATTGCCATGCTGCGCTCCCTACCACTTGCTATATCATGCCTCCCATATTGCCATGTCAAGCATCTAACCATCCTTTCCTAGCAAACCGTTGTTTGGCTAAGTTACCACTTTTGCTCAGCCCTTCTTATAGCGTTGTTAGTTGCAGGTGAAGTTGGAGTTGGTTCCATGTTGGAACATGGATATTTTGGGATATCACAATATCTCTTATTTAATTAATGCATCAATATATATGGTAAAGGGTGGAAGGCTCGGCCTTATGCCTGGTGTTTTGTTCCACTGTTGCCGCCCTAGTTTCCGTCATACCGGTATTATGTTCCTTGAGTTTGCGTTCCTTACGCGGTTGGGTGATTTATGGGACCCCCTTGACAGTTCGCCTTGAATAAAACTCCTCCAGCAAGGCCCAACCTTGGTTTTACCATTTGCCACCTAAGCCTTTTCCCCCGGGTTTTCGCGAGCCCGAGGGTCATCTTTATTTTAACCCCCGGGCCAGTGCTCCTCCGAGTGTTGGTCCAAACTAGAGCACCGTGCGGGGCCGTCCCTTGGCAACTTGGGTTACATTGGTACCTGTACGCTTAGCTTATCCGGTGTGCCCTGAGAACGAGATATGTGCAGCTCCTATCAGGATTTGTCGGCACAGCGGGTGGTCTTGCTGGTCTTGTTTTACCATTGTCGAAATGTCTTGTAAACCGGGATTCCGAGACTGATCGGGTCTTCCTGGGAGAAGGTTTATCCTTCGTTGACCGTGAGAGCTTATGATTGGCTAAGTTGGGACACCCCTGTAGGGTATTATCTTTCGAAAGCCGTGCCCGCGGTTATGAGGCAGATGGGAATTTGTTAATGTCCGGTTGTAGAGAACTTGTCACTTGACTTAATTAAAATACATCAACCGCGTGTGTGGCCGTGATGGTCTCTTCTCGGCGGAGTCCGGGAAGTGAACACGGTTTATGGGTTATGTTTGCCGTAAGTAGGAGTTCAGGATCACTTCTTGGTCATTACTAGTTGACGACCGTTCCGTTGTTTCTCTTCTCGCTCTCACTTGCGTATGTTAGCCACCATATATGCTTAGTGCCTCCTGCAGTTCCACCTCATTACACCATCCTTTCCTATAAGCTTAAATAGTCTTGATCTCGCGGATGTGAGATTGCTGAGTCCTCGTGACTCACAGATTCTACCAAAACAGTTGAAGGTGCCGACGATGCCAGTGCAGATGACGCAACCGAGCTCAAGTGGGAGTTCGATGAGGAACCTGGTCGTTACTATGTGTCTTTTCCTAATGATCAGTAGTGGAGCCCAGTTGGGACGATCGGGGATCTAGCATTTGGGGTTATCTTATTTTCATTTGGATTTGACCGTAGTCGGTCTATGTGTGGATTTTGGATGATGTATGAATTATATTTATGTATTGTGTGAAGTGGCGATTGTAAGCCAATTCTCGTTATCCCATTCTTGTTCATTACATGGGATTGTGTGAAGATGACCCTTCTTGCGACAAAACCACAATGCGGTTATGCCTCTAAGTCGCGCCTCGACACGTGGGAGATATAGCCGCATCATGGGCGTTACACATTTTCTCATCGGAAACCATTGTGAGGTGTACACGGATCACAAGAGTTTGAAGTACATTTTCACGCAGAAGGAGTTGAATCTCAGGCAAAGGAGATGGTTGGAGCTCATTAAGGATTATGATATGAGATTGCATTATCACCCAGGGAAGGCTAATGTAGTAGCCGATGCGTTGAGCCGCAAGAGCCATGTCAACACACTCATGACCGGAGAGTTACCCAAGGAGTTAGCAGAAGATCTTCGTGAACTATGTTTGGAAATAGTTCCGAGAGGCTATGTAGCAGCATTGGAGATTTAGTCTACTTTGATGGATAAGAACAGAGAAGCTCAGAAGACAGACAAGGAAATTGCCGAGATAAAGGAAAGGATGAGTAAAGGAAAAGCCAAGGGATTTCGTGAGGATGAGCACGATACCTTATGGTTTGAGGGCCGCATTTATGTGCCCAATGATCCGGAGATCAGGAAGTTGATCTTGCAAGAGGCCCATGATTCACCATATTCGATTCACCCAGGAAATACCAAGATGTCCCTGGATTTAAGGGACAGTTTCTGGTGGACCGGAATGAAGAAAGATATTGCAGAGTACGTAGCAGTTTGTGATGTATGTCAGAGAGTAAAGGCAGAGCATCAGAAGCCAGCAGGATTGCTACAACCATTGCCGATACCCGAATGGAAGTGGGATAAGCTAGGCATGGATTTTATCACAGGATTGCCCAGGACTCGTTCAGGCTATGACTCGATATGGGTTGTAGTCGATCGTTTGACGAAGGTAGCTCATTTCATCCCAGTTAAGACCACTTATACAAGTGCTAAGTTGGCAAAGATATACATGACCAGGATCGTATGTCTGCGTGGAGTTCCGAGGACCATTGTATCAGATAGAGGAACCAGTTTACTTCAAAGTTTTGGAATCAGTTGCACGAAACTTTGGGTACCAGGCTAGAGTTCAGTACAGCCTTTCATCCACAGACAGACGGACAGACCGAGAGAGTCAATCAGATTTTGGAGGACATGCTGAGAGCTTTGTGCTAGATTATGGATCTAGTTGGGACGACAATTTGCCGTATGCAGAGTTCTCTTACAACAACAGTTATCAATCCAGTTTGAAGATGGCCTCTTTTGAAGCTTTGTACGGAAGGAGGTGCAGGACACCGTTGTTGTGGGACGAAGTTGGAGACCGCCAGTTGTTTGGACCAGATTTAATTAAAGAGTCTGAACAGAAAGTGAAGTTGATTCGCGATAGGCTCAAGGTAGCCCAGTTCAGGCAGAAGAGTTATGCGGATTCTAAATGCAAGGAGACAGTTTACGAAGTCGGAGACAGAGTTTATCTTCGAGTATCACCACTTCGAGGAGTGAAGCGCTTTGGAGTTAAGGGAAAGTTAGTGCCACGTTTTGTAGGACCATACAAAGTTTTGGAGCGTATGGGTGAAGTTGCTTACAAGTTGGAATTGCCCGGAGGATTGTCAGGAGTTCACGATGTGTTCCATTTTTCTCAGCTGAAGAAGTGCCACGCAGAGATGGCTGAGATACCACTGAGAGATACAGTGCCATCTGAAGCGATTCAGCTGGATAGCGATTTGACCTATGAGAGAAACCAGTCAAGATTCTCGAATATGCCAGCCGAGTCACCCGCAGCAAGGTTATCAAGTTTTGCAAAGTTTAGTGGAGTCACCATACCGAGGAGGAAGCCACCTGGGAGCGAGAGGAAGATCTACGGAAGGACCACTCTGACCTATTTTCTAGCCAACCCGAATCTCGAGGGCGAAATTCATCTTAAGGGGGGTAGGTTTGTAACATCCCAAATTTTCAATTTGGAATGTTATACATAGATCATTCTTGCATGACATATTTTATTGCATTTTGTTTTGCTATCCTAGAAATTCTATGCAACTCAAGGACCCACGGAGAGAGTTGGGGATTTCATTATTTTCATATTTGGGTTTTCTCAAATTTTGAAAATAGGCTCATTTGTTTTAATTATTTTCTCTCCGAAAATATTTGATATCAATTATATGAGAGGGGATAATATGACTTCTCCAAAAATAATGAAATATTGGAGGAAACATATTAAAAACAAATATTTGATTTTATTTGAACTAGGAAAAAAATATGCGTTTTTCAAAAATTGCATTTTAGGCCCAAATAATTATTCATCTTGTTCTAAATATTTTATTTAGACGGAGAAAATTTGTTTTAGCATTTTTAGATTTTTATTTATTTTTCTAGGATTTATTTAAGTTTCGGCGAAATTGATTTTTTAAATATATATATATATATATTTCGCCCGCGGACCGAACTGGGCCGAAGGCCCAGCCGGCCCATCTGCCCGCGCCGCCTCGCCCGAGCGTGGCCGAGCCGGACTCCCGCCGGAGCCCGGGTCAGCGCCGCCGCCGCCGCCCGGGGGTGCCCCCTCCCCCAAGTCGGACGCCCCCCGACCCCTTTAAGTACCGCCGCCCGCTGCCACCTCTTCCCCACCGCGAGCCGAGCCGCCCCACCACCGAACGCCGCCACCGTCGCCGTTCCGCCGCCGCCCCGCCGCCCGACGCCAACCCTGCCGGAGCCCGCCGCCGGAGCCGCCGCCGTCCCGCGCCTCGCCGGAATCCCGCCGGACCGAGGTAGCCGCCGCCGGTCTTTCCCGGAAAACCGATCGATTTTTTATAAAACCCGCGGTTGTTTTTTTAATATATAGATCGATTTAGTTTTTTTCCGGTTTATTTATTTTGCGGACGTTCGTCGGTACGTTCGTTTTAACGAACGGTTTTCGCCCGATAGTTACAGACAATGAACGTTCGTTCGTTAGCCTGTTCGTCAGTTTTTTTTCGGATTTTTCGTGATTATTTTCGATCGCGATTTCCGATCTGTTTTTGTTTTTGTATAACTTTTCGCTCGTTTATCGGAATCAGGCGATTCAAGCGCCTAGAGTTTCATCTCGAAACCCTCTTCCTGTTTAGCCAACTTGAACAAGATTTTGGTACTTTAAAATTTGACTTAGGTCCAGATTAGTAAACGAAGCTTGTTTCGTACGCCGTTTGAGTTTCGTTGCTTCGTTCGATTTGATTCTTTTTGCAAACCGGAGTTCTTAAGTTGAACTTTCTGGTTAGATCTCTTATTTTGAGTTTTATCCGTGCACCCTTGCTTGATTGCTTATGTATGTATTGTTTGTTTGCGATAGAGTACCCGGAGTGCGAAGCGTGCTACTACAAGTCTCTAGGTTTCATGGATCATCAGCAAGGCAAGTAACACTTTGATCATACCTCTTTACCACCCAGTTTTATTGCATTAGATCAATCCTCAAACTATTGCATGATTAGGATCTGATTAAAATGTGGGTTTTGGGAAGTAGTTGAGGTAGTACCTATTGCCCTGTTTATATCAAACCATTGGGAGTTACTTCTATGTTTGCTTATATTGCTATGCTATGCTCGTAGACGTGGATTGGGTTTGAGATTTTTCCATGACAGATGTGGGATTGTTAATTAATGGTTCAACTTAAGGTGGCTACTTTAATTTACATCTGGGTGGATTGAGGCACCTGGAGAACCCAGTGTTGCCTGTATTTTTGGATATCCCGGAGTACCCGTGTGATCATCCTATGGACCGCCACCCAGACTCAAAGGGATCATGAGATTATTCATACAAGAAACTTCCGTGTGCAGCCACAAGCTATTATGGGCTCTAGCATAGTTGAGTAGGTTACATGACCTCTTGAAGAGGTGGGCTAGCAGATGTAGGGGAAAGTAGGTGTAACTGTCCACCCGGAGTAAAGAGTATTGTTTCTAAAAGACTGTGTCTCGGTTATCCGTTTCTCAAACACCATGTAGTGCGAGAAATCAAGCGGAGGCGATCGAGTCTTGTGGGGAAAAGTGCGCAAACCTCTACAGAGTGTACAATCTAATCATGGTTAGCCGTGTCCCCGGTTATGGACATCTTGAGTATCTAGTTCTTGGATTATCATGTGAATCTCATCATCATGTTACTTAATTTAATTTGATTGGGTTAATCACGTTCTTAATTGGGATTGAGTTGGAGGTACCTTCTCAATGTTTAACAACCACCATGATAGTTAAATAAAATTTATTCCTTTGTGGTAGGGAAAATTGGCTTTTCGCAAAACTGTAACCATAGAGCTTTCCACCAGCCAAATATGGATGTAGTGATAGCATTATTCTGTTCATTACTCTCTATGTGTTACATT
Source organism: Triticum aestivum (assembly GCF_018294505.1). Lineage (NCBI taxonomy): Eukaryota > Viridiplantae > Streptophyta > Magnoliopsida > Poales > Poaceae > Triticum > Triticum aestivum. The sequence continues at coordinate 123,109,247 of NC_057805.1, forward strand.
CCAAGTATATTCCTTGTGCTGACCCGTTTTCGGGCTGCAACGTATCATGTTGCAGACTTTTCAGACGACGAGTAAGGTGCCATAGGTCGTGGTCTTATACTCAGTGATGCCGTTGGAGTTGATGGACTCACTCTATCTTCCAAGCCTTCTGCTGTTATCGTTTTTTTAGATGGCCTTAAGTCGTATTTATTGTATTAAGTTCTCTTTGCGTGTCAGCATTACCGATCCAGGGATGACACTGATGCACAGAGACTAGACTGTTTGAGGTCTGGTCGCTACATCTATCATGCCGTCGTGCATGCTTTTTATTTTTATAACACTTTGAGCCAGCCACCTTGATATGGAAAAATCTGTCATTTTTCTGCTTATAATAGTATCAATCAGACGAGTCATATTCATCATACTCCCTGCACACAAGCAGATAACATGTGCCCTGGCGGTTTACCCGAGGGCGGGTCATGATGTCCAATATAAAAGCCACTGGTGACTGTATAGTCCAAGACCAGGGCGGGTTTACTAAAACCTCACATATTCATACAACAAGTAAACAACAAACCTGTGAAATTTGTTCATACTGCCGGCTTATCACGCCAGATGCAACAAGGGTAATAGCCCAAAGACTTAGAGCGCAGCGCTCGAAGTGCACAATCAAAACATACTGGCGACTTATGGTCCAAAGCCAGGCTGGGTTATTAAAGCCCTCAGATATGCTCAAATATGAGCCACAAAGATTAAGGCTACATGGGCTGAATCATTTTAAACCACATGTCAATATGGTACAAAAGATGAATCCAAATAATGTTCAAATAACATATCAAACCAGAAAAAACAAGGCTTTCATAGGCTGCCAAACCTCAATATCAAGTGCTATTCAAGGGCCGCACAGCCATTGAGTTAACCCTTTATTTAAACCTATAAGCCGGGCCTCACATGACCAATCGCCATTTTAACTTTGACAAGTTCAGGGTTTTATCTGTTAAGAGTTCGGTGAGTCATTCCAGGATTACCTGGGCGGAGTGGCAGACATACAAAGGCAGGACAACCCGGAGTTTTGGTGAATATACCTGGCGTCCAAGCCGATCAAAAGGGTAAATATAGCGATGTTCATTGAACAGGAAGCCCCCAAGTGACTTTAAGAAGCCATCAAGGCAGGTTACCTATGTTTGAACTACACATGATAGCAAGTTCTCTTTGGCAAGCATTCAACTTGAGCAAAAAAGCCCCCAAGTCGTTTGGAACAAGGCGTATAAGCCGGATCAAAGGGTAATCATAGCTATGCTCAATGAGCAGGAAGCCCCCAAGTGATCTTATGAATGGACAATAAAGACTCAGATACTCAGAAATGAAACGACGGAGGCCCTGAATTATCGGGGATGCCAGCTTTATTATACTGATCATAATATATACATTGGTAGAAGTACGTACATCACAAGAGCCGGTGGCTCAGGTGTAATAAGGCCGAAGATGAGCAATGTTCCACAGCCGGCGGGTCTCCTCCTTAGACTTGCGTGAGTCCTTGTGCTCTCGAATATCAATGAGATAGTATGACCCGTTGTTCAGATTTTTGCTGACCACAAAGGGCCATTCCCAAGGTTGGGACAACTTGTGCATGTCTGTTTGATCCTGGATGAGCCGGAGCACCAAGTCACCTTCTTGAAATGTCCGGGTTTTAACCCAGCGGCTATGATAACGACGCAGATATTGCTGGTAAATCGCCGAACAAGCTGCCGCAAGGTCACGCTCCTCATCCAAAAGGTCAAGAGCATCCTGATGTGCTTTTTCATTATCAGCTTCAACATAAGCCGCCACACGGGGCGAATCATGACCGATGTCACTGGGAAGAACCGCATCGGGTCCATAAACCATGAAGAAAGGTGTGTAACCCGTAGATCTATTGGGTTAGTATTGATACTCCAAAGCACGGAAGGTAACTCCTCAACCCAACAAATCGGCGTCCTCTACAAAGGGACCATAAGCCGGGGTTTGATGCCTCGCGAGATTTCTTGATTGGCTCTTTTAGCTTGACCATTAGACTGGGGGTGGGCCACTGACGAGACGTCAAGATGAATATGTTCTCGTTGACATAATTCTTTCATAGCACCCTTGGACAGATTAGTTCCATTATCAGTTATGATGCTGTGAGGGTAGCCAAAATGGAAAATCACCTTTTTGATGAATTGAACCGCCATTGCCGCGTCACACTTGCTGACCGGCTCTGCCTCAACCCACTTCGTAAACTTGTCAACTACCACCAAGAGATGAGTCTTTTTGTCTTTGGACCACTTAAAAGGCCCAACCATATCCAGCCCCCAGACGGCAAACGACCAAGTAATTGGAATCATCCTCAAAGCCGGGACATGAGCTCCTCTTGAAAATTTCTGACAACCATCACACTTGCTAACCAAATCCTCTGCATTAGCATGATCCATCAGCCAATAGAACCCATGACAAAAAGCCTTAGCCACGAGAGACTTAGAGCCGACATGATGGCCACAATCTCCTTCATGAATCTCTCGTAGAATATCATAGCCCTCCTCAAGAGAAACACAACGCTGAAACGCCCCTGTAACACTGCATCGGTGCAACTCGCCATTGACAATAGTCATTGACTTAGTCCGCCGGGTTATCTGCCTGGCCAAAGTTTCATCCTCAGGCAACTCACCCCAGGTCATATAAGCCAAATATGGAAATGTCCAATCAGGAATAGCATGAAGAGCCGCCACCAACTGCGCCTCCATGTAAGAAACAACAAGATCTTCCTCCGTAGGCAATTTAACTGAAGTGTTATGCAAAACATCAAGGAAAACATTAGGTGGTACCGGCTTATGCTGGGACCCCAACCGGCTTAAAGCATCGGCCGCCTCATTTTTCCTGCGATCAACATGTTCCACTTGATAGCCCTTGAAATGACCAGCAATAGCATCAACCTCTCGGCGATAAGCCACCATGAGTGGATCCTTGGAATACCAAGTTCCTGAAACCTGCTGAGCCACCAAATCTGAGTCGCCAAAGCACCTCTCCCGGCTTAGATTCATCTCTGTAGCCATCTGAAGACCATGGAGCAAGGCTTCATACTCAACTGCATTGTTAGTACAAGGGAACATCAACCCTAAGACATAACAAAATTTATCACCTCGTGGGGAAGTCAAAATAACTCCAGCACCCGAGCCCTTTAACTGCCTGGATCCATCAAAATGAATAGTCCAACATGTGTTATCCGGCTTCTCCTCAGGCATCTGCAGCTCTGTCCAGTCATTGATGAAATCCACAAGTGCCTGAGATTTGATAGTTGTCCGAGGCATGTATTTTAAACCATGGGGTCCAAGCTCAATAGCCCATTTGGCCACCCGGCCCGTGGCTTCTCTTTTTTGAATAATATCCCCTAAGGGAGCAGAACTGACCATAGTGATGGGATGACCAAAGAAATACTGCTTTAACTTGCGACTAGCCATGAACACTCCATAAACCAGCTTCTGCCAATGCGGGCATCTCTTCTTAGATTCAATGAGTACCTCACGACATAGTAAACTGGCCACTGAACCGGATGTTCCTTGACTGATTCTTTCCTTTCCACAACAACCGCTACACTGACGGCTCTGCTATTAGCAGCTACATATAACAACAATGGCTCCTTATCAATGGGAGCTGCAAGGATTGGCGGCTCAGCCAACTATTTTTTCAACGCCTCAAAAGCCTCATTAGCAGCATCACTCGATACAAAGTGATATGTTTTCTTCATCATCTAATATAAAGGAATAGCCTTCTCTACCAGACGGCTTATAAACTGGCTCAAAGCCGCAATACGACCCGCCAAACGTTGGATGTCATTGATACATGCCGGCTTAGCAAAAGAAGTGATAGCCTTGATTTTCTCCGGGTTAGCTTCAATGCCTCTTCCAGAAACCAAAAAAACCCAAGAGCTTACCTGCTGGCACACCAAAGGCACACTTGGCCGGGTTAAGCATCATCCTGTAGACCCGAAGATTGTCAAAGGTCTCTTCAAATCATCTATCAAAGTTTCCTTCTTCCAGGATTTCACAACAATATCATCCACATAAGCATGAATAGTGCGTCCAATCTGGTCATGAAGGCAATTTTGAACACACCGCTGATAAGTCGCCTGGGCGCTCTTGAGCCCGAAAGGCATAGACACATAGCAAAAGGCTCCAAAGGGAGTGATGAAAGCTGTCTTCTCCTGGTCCTTAACTGCCATCTTGTGATGATAACCAGAATAAGCATCCAAAAAACTCAAACGCTCACAACCCGCCATAGCATCAATGATCTGACCAATACGGGGGAGAGCAAAAGGATCACCCGGACATGCTTGACTTAGATCTGTGTAATCCATGCACATACACCAGGTGCCATTTTTCTTAAGTACCAGCACCGGGTTAGCCAACCATTCAGGATGAAAAACTTCAATGATAAACCCAGCCACCAAGAGTCGGGCCACTTCTTCACCAATGGCCTTACACCTCTCTTCACTAAAATGAAGAAGGGATTGATTGACTGGTTTAAACTTTGGATCAACATTGAGAGTGTGCTCAGCGAGTTCCCTCGGTACACCTGGCATGTCTGAAGGCTTCCATGCAAAGATGTCTCGGTTCTCACGTATGAACTTGATGAGCGCGCTTTACTATTTCGGATCCATATTAGCACTGATACTGAACTGCTTGGATGAGTCGCCAGGAACAAAATCAACCAGCTTAGTGTCATCTTCCAACTTAAACTTCAACAAGGGGTCATGCTCTGTGGTTGTCTTTTTCAAAGGTGTCATATCTGCCGGGTCAACATTATCTTTGTAGAATTTCAACTCTTCTGTTGCACAAATAGACTCAGCATAAGTAGCATCACCCTCTTCACACTCCAAAGCTATCTTTCTGTTGCCGTGTACTGTGATAGTGCCCTTACGACCCGGCATCTTAAGCTGCAAATAAATGTAACAAGGTCATGCCATGAATTTAGCATAAGCCGGCCGTCCACATAGGGCGTGATAAGGGCTCTTGATCTTGACTACTTCAAAAGTCAATGTTTCAGCTCTGTAATCACGATCATCGCCAAAAGCTACTTCCAAAGCTATCTTACCCACCTGGTACACCGACTTACCAGGCACCACCCCATGAAGAACAGTAGAAGACGGCTTCAGATCTTTGTCAGTCAAATTCATACGGCGAAAAGTATCATAATAAAAGATATTGATGCTGCTGCCTCCATCCATAAGGACCTTGGTAAACTTGTACCCTCCAACCTGAGGAGCAAACCCCAAAGCTAGTTGACCCAGATTGTCGACCCGAGGCGGGTGATCCTCACGACTCCGTACAATAGTGTTGGGGATATTACTACTGAATATAAACCGGCCAGGAGGGGCCGAGTTATACCCATAATGAGTTATACACATTGAAGCCCATGAAGACAAGGAGTATGGCGCTTTACGGAGGAGATATACACGAAGCCCCAGGGACCAAAGGCGGATTAGGGCCCGTAGACATGAACCGCCATATGACATGTAACTTGTGTTGTAAGATATGAAAGGGTAGAAACCGAGCCGGACACGTTTACGAGCTGGCCGGGATTCTGTAAACCGCCGGGCATCAACCTATGTATATAAAGGGATGACCCGGTGGCAGTTTAGGGACAAAAAAAATCAACAACTCGAGAGCCAGGTCAAGCGGATTCGCTCCCTGGTCATCGAAACCCTAGCAATTCCACGTCAACTGGATTAGGCCTTTACCTTCACCGCAAGGAGCCGAACCAGTATAAACTCCTTGCGTCCTTTGTCCCGCTTTAACCCCTTTAAGCTAACCCGTCGTGATGGCTCCACGACTAAGTCCTCGCACTAGGACATCTGCCGTGACAAAACCACGACAGTTGGAGCCCACCGTGGGGCTATCGCACGATGGTTTCGAATTCTTGGAGGGCAGCTTCGAAGGGCTCAAGGGATACGCTGTGGGCCGGATGACCAAGAGTCGCCGCGGCAAGCTCTACATCGACAACACAGGCTGGGGCCCCGAGGCTGGCTCAATTGAGTACGGGTACCGGGTCCCCTTCGGCGACATTCACATCTTCATTGGCAAGATCGACGAACCAGACCCTAAGCCGGACATCTGCACCGACATCGTCGAAACGGCTCAGCGTGCGAGACCCGCCCGGGTTCAGCCTGCTATGAAATGTGCCTTCGTGGGAGTTATCCACGGAGCGGAATCTGAGGATAGATCGCCATCTGGTGGTGAAACCGTCGTTTACTCTGATGACGAGTCATCTACCGGAGAGACCGAGTCATTGTACCAACTGCAAGATGGCTGGCTTGGGGGCTATTCCAATGGCGACAGTATTCCGGACCCCTTCGAACCACCGAGCCGGGTTGCAATCTTCATGGCCAGTACACAGCCTGCGCAGCACTCTTCGACTGCAGCAACGATGATCTCCGGGTCAGTAGCGGCGACAGCAGCCGGGGCAGGAGGCCCTGCGCGACCACCGGCTCAGGTTTTGTCCGATGCTTTGGCAACGCTACTAGCGGCAGAAGTTAACCCGACGAGTCAGGATGAGCATAACGCGGAAGTTGCGAAAGTGAAGGATCAGATAGCTCAGGCCAAGGCAGACCTGGCAGCTGAGGACACCAGGATGGCTACAGAGCGGGCCGAGTTAGATGCACAGGCTTACCGACTTATGTTGGATAAGAGCGCGTCAAATGATGTCATGAGGAGAAGGTACCGATCTCACCTGCCTCCGGTTTATGAGGCAAGGAATCTTTTTAACACGCCAGGAGCAGTAACCAGCCAGTGGTAAACTGGGTGGAGGCACCTGGAACGGGGGTGCCAGTTCAGCCGCGCCCGATGGATCCGCCTCGTCAGAACAATGTCCTGTCACAGCACGTCTCAACGCCTCCGGGTCATTACTCTAACCCGTTGGATAACATAGTTGCCGCCGCTTCAAGATTGGCGGCTTTCCCGATCGAAGGTGAGTCCCCAGTAGCGGTTGAGACACGATGGGCTAGAGAGCTCCTTCAGACAGCCTTGACTCAGCGGCAGGCTTATTCATACAGCCGTGAGAGGATTCATTCCACTCCCCGCCCAAGCCGGAGTTACAATAGGCGTACTGATGAACCGGCTGTGTCGAGCAGTGCGCGAAACCGTAACCTGCCTCGAGGGCATAACCCGGCGGGCGGTGGTGCTAATGCTCAGGATGTGGTGGATCAGGGTAGGGCACGTCGCGAAGCCGAGTTAGCGGCCCAGTATGTGGCCCGTCAGCTTACTCCGGTTCGTCCAACAACTTCGGTGGAAGCAGGAATTACCTCTAGTTCTTTGGGGGTGCCTTGTCTCACCCCGGCTCTACGTAATGTACGGCTGCCCAAGGATTTCAAGGGTCCATGTAAAGTGCCCAATTACACTGCCGATTTACCCCCCGAGTCATGGATCGAAAGCTATGAGATGGCAATGGAGATGTTGGATGTGGATGATGCGGCGTGTGCTAAATACTTCACCATGATGTTGGTAGGGGACGCTTATGGCAGCTCTGGTCAAGTATGCCGACTCTGGTAGTACCAAGGACCCTGAGTCTGAAGATGAAAAGCCGGGAAAGGGAAAGAAGAGCGGCAGCACCAAAGGGCAGCAGCATAACCCGACGGGCCATGGAAACAACGGTAAGTGTAAAGTGGATAATAGTTTAGATTTTGTGGCTAACACCAACACGCAGAATAATGGTCAGCGTCGTAAGGGTAAAACGCCCCCGCGGGGTGGAGGATCAGGTGTCAATCTTGAGGGCGTGTTAAATCAGGCTTGCCCAAGGCACGGGACGAAAGAAAGGCCAGCTACACACCTCTGGAAGGATTGCTTTATCATGCGGGAGTTCAAAAATTCGGATATTTTCCAATATGATCATGGACCATCGGGTGGTTCAGGTCCTGGTTCTCATGGGCCGGGTTATGGTGGAGGCAGTTCTGGCTCAGGATTTCAAGGTAATCAAAGCGGGTATGGCAATCAGGGCAGTCAGGGCAACCAGGGTGGTTATAATCATCAGGGGAGTCAGCAGCAGCAACAGTTGGGTTACCAGAGCAACCCGAAGCAGTTGAATAGTGGGCAGTATCATGTCTTCACCACTAGCCTGTGCAAGCGTGATCAGAAGCTTCATAAAAGGGCAATGAACTCCGTTGAACCGGCGGTGCCCCGTTACTTGCACTGGTCTGAACAGCCCATTGTGTGGAGTCGATCATCTGCCCCGGGTTGATAATCCGGGTCATCTGGCATTGGTGGTGGCGCCTTAGGTTGGAGGGTATAAGTTCACCAAGGTGCTCATGGATGGGGGGAGCAGTATCAACATCCTTTATTATGAAACCTTCCGTCGCATGGGTTAACAGATAAAAATCTTAAACCGTCAAACACCGTTTTCCATGGTGTGGTGCCGGGTAAATCGGCTTATCCAGTTGGTAAGATAGCTCTGGAGGTTGGTTTTGGAGATGAGCATGATTCAAGATTGGAGACCTTGACTTTTGAAGTGGTAAAAATCAAGAGCCTGTATCATGCCCTGTTTGGACGACCGGCTTATGCTAAGTTCATGGCAAGGCCCTGTTATGTTTATCTGCAGCCCAAGATGCCGGGTCATAAGGGGACCATCATAGTACATGGGAGCCGTAAGATCGCTTTGGAATGTGAAGAAGGTGATGCGGCCTATGCTGAGTCGGTTTGTGCACTAGAGGAGTTGAAGTTCTACAAGGACAATTTTGATCCGGTGGATATGACTTCTTTGAAAAAGCCAACTACAGAGCATGATTCGGCCTTGAAGTTCAAATCGGCTGATGAGACTAAGCTGGTTGATTTTATTCCTGGTGATTCGTCCAAGCAGTTTAGCATCAGCGCTAACCTGGATCCGAAATAAGAAAGCGCGCTCATCGAGTTCATCCGTGAGAACTAGGACATCTTTGCATGGAAACCTTCTGACATGCCAGGTGTACCGAGGGAACTCGCTCACACTCTTAATATCGATCCCAAGTTTAAACCGGTCAAGCAGTTTCTCCGCCGCTTCAATGAAGAAAGACGCAAGGCCATTGGTGAGGAGGTAGCCAGGCTCTTGGCGGCTGGGTTTATCATTGAAGTATTTCATCCTGAGTGGTTGGCTAATCCGGTGCTAGTACTTAAGAAGAACCACACTTGGCGTATGTGTGTGGATTACATAGATTCGAACAAGGCTTGTCCAGCTGATCCCTTTGCTCTCCCTCGCATTGATCAGATTATTGATGCTACAGCGGGTTGTGAGCGTTTGAGTTTTCTGGATGCTTATTCTGGTTATCATCAGATCAAAATGGCAGTTAAGGACCAGGAGAAGGCAGCTTTTGTAACTCCCTTTGGAGCTTTCTGCTATGTATCTATGCCTTTTGGGCTCAAGAGTGCCCAGGCGACTTATCAGCGCTGTGTGCAGAATTGTCTTCATAATCAGATTGGGCGTAATGTTCATGCTTATGTGGATGATATTGTGGTGAAGTCCAGAAAGGAGGAGACGTTAATAGATGATTTGAAGGAAAGTTTTGATAATCTCCGGGTCTATAAGATGATGCTTAATCCGGCCAAGTGTGTTTTTGGTGTACCGGCAGGCAAGCTCTTGGGGTTTGTAGTGTCTAACAGGGGCATTGAAGCTAATCCAGAAAAGATCAAAGCTATTACGTCTCTGGCTAAACCGGTGTGTATCAATGATGTTCGACGTCTGGCGGGCCGTATTGCAGCGCTGAGCCGGTTTATCAGCTGATTGGGAGAGAAAGCTATCCCTCTATATTGGATGATGAAAAAGACAGACAATTTTGTCTGGAGTGATACTGCTAATGCGGCGTTTGAGGACTTGAAGAAACAGTTAGCAGAGCCACCTGTCCTTGCTGCTCCGGTCGATAAAGAGCCGCTGTTGTTATATGTGGCTGCTAATGCTCGGGCTGTCAGTGTGGCCATTGTGGTGGAGCGCAAGGAGACTGGGAAGGAATATCCGGTTCAACGGCCGGTTTATTATATCAGCGAGGTGCTTATAGAGTCCAAACAGACGTACCCACATTGGCAGAAACTGGTGTATGGAGTTTTCATGGCAAGCTGGAAGCTTAAGCAGTATTTTCAGGGTCATCCCATCACAGTGGTCAGTTCTGCCCCTTTGGGAGATATAATCCAAAACAGGGAAGCAACTGGCCGGGTTGCCAAGTGGGCCATTGAGCTTGGACCTCATGGGTTAAAATATGTGCCTCGTACGACAATCAAGTCCCAAGCGCTTGTGGATTTCATTAATGACTGGACAGAGTTGCAGGCGCTAGAAGAGAAACCGGATCATACTTATTGGACTATTCATTTTGATGGATCTAGGCAATTGGAGGGCTCGGGGGCTGGAGTCGTGTTAACTTCCCCACGAGGTGATAAGTTTTGTTATGTTCTCCATTTAATGTTCCCTTGCACTAACAATGCAGCTGAATATGAGGCTTTACTCCACAGTCTTCGAATGGCTAAGGAGATGAATTTAAGCCGGGTTAAGTGCTTTGGTGATTCGGACCTGGTGGCTCAACAAGTGTCTGGTACTTGGGATTCCAAGGACCCGCTCATGGCAACATATCGTCGAGAGGTGGATACTGTTGCTGGACACTTCAAAGGTTATCAGGTTGACCATGTGGACCGGCGAAAGAACGAAGCGGCGGACGCTTTAAGCCGTTTGGGTTCCCAACGTAAATCGGTCCCACCCAATGTTTTCTAGACGTTTTGCATAACCCATCGGTCAAGCTACCTACAGAGGAGGATTTGGCTGTTCCTGATCCAGAGGCTCAGTTGGTGGCGGCTCTTCATGTTATCCCAGATTGGACGGTTCCATATTTGGCGTATATGAACCGGGGCGAGTTACTGGAGGATGAAACTTTGGCCAGGCAGATAATCCGGCGGTCCAAGTCAGTGACTATCGTCAATGGAGAATTGCATCATTGCAGTGTAACAGGGGCGTTTCAGTGTTGCGTATCTCCTGAAGAAGGCCGTGAGATTTTGCGTGAGATCCACGAAGGAGATTGTGGTCATCACGCCGGTTCAAAGTCCTTGGGGTAGCTAAAGCTTTTTGTCACGGCTTCTATTGGCTGACGGCTCATGTTGATGCTGAAGACTTGGTCAAAAAGTGTGATGGCTGTCAAAAATTCTCATGGCGTGCTCATGTACCGGCTCAAGAGTTAAGGATGATTCCAATCACTTGGCCGTTTGCAACTTGGGGGCTGGATATGGTTGGGCCCTTTAAGAGATCCAAAGATAAGAAGACCCACCTTTTGGTGGCGGTTGATAAGTTCACCAAGTGGGTGGAAGCAGAGCCAGTCAGTAAGTGTGATGCAGCCACGGTGGTTCAATTCATCAAGACGGTGATTTTCCGGTTTGGTTTTCCACACAGCATCATAAGTGATAATGGCACTAATCTATCCAAGGGTGCTATGAAAGACTTTTGTCAATGTGAGCACATCCGGCTTGACGTGTCATCAGTGGCTCATCCTCAATCTAATGGTCAGGCTGAGAGAGCCAATCAAGAGATCGTGAGAGGCATCAAGCCCCGGCTTATGGTTCCCCTGCAGAGGACGCCGGGTTGTTCGGTGGAAGAGTTACCTTCTGTGTTATGGAGCATCAATACCACGCCCAACAGATCTACAGGTTACACACCTTTTTTCATGGTTTACGGAGCAGAGGCGGTTCTCCCTAGTGACATCCGTCATGACTCGCCTCGTGTGGCGGCTTATGTCGAAGCTGACAATGAGAAGGCACGACAGGAAGCACTTGACCTGTTAGATGAGGAGCGTGACATTGCAGCAGCTCGGTCAGCGATTTACCAGCAAGATCTGCGTCGTTATCACAGCCGCCGGGTTAGAACCAGAACTATTCAAGAAGGCGATTTGGTGCTCCGACTCATCCAGGATCAGACTGATATGCACAAGTTATCCCCGCCTTGGGAAGGACCCTTTGTGGTCAGCAAGAATCTGCATAACGGGTCATACTATCTTATCGATGTTCGAGAGCACAAAGACTCACGTAATGTAGCGACCAGACCTCAAACAGTCTAGTCTCTGTGCATCAGTGTCATCCCTGGATCGGTAATGCTGACACGCACAGTACTTGAAGGATTTATAACAGAGTAGAAATCACACACTTATTACATCGAATGTCTCAAAAGAGAACTTATTACAATAAATATGGCTTAAGGCCATCTAACGATAACAGCGGAAGGCTTGAAAAATAAAGTGAGTCCATCAACTCCAACGGCATCACTGAGTATAAGACCACGACCTATGGCACCTTACTCGTCGTCTGAAAAGTCTGCAACATGAACGTTGCAGCCCGAAAATGGGTCAGCACATGGAATATGCTGGCAAAGTAACACATAGAGAGTAATGAACAGAATAATGCTATCTCTACATGCATATATGGCTGGTAGAAAGGTCTATGGTTACAGTTTGCGAAAAGCCAGATTTTTCCTACAACAAAGGAATAAATTTTATTTAACTATCATGGTGGTTGTTAAACATTGAGAAGGTACCTCCAATTCAATCCCAATTAAGAACATGATTAACCCAATCAAAATTAAATTAAGTAACATGATGATGAGATTCACATGATAATCCAAGAACTAGATACTCAAGATGTCCATAACCGGGGACACGACTAACCATGATTAGTTTGTACACTCTGCAGAGGTTTGCGCACTTTTCCCCACAAGACTCAATCTCCTCCGTTTGATTTCTCGCACTACATGGTGTTTGAGAAAAGGATGACCGAGACACAGTCTTTCAGAAACAATAACTCTTTACTCCGGGTGGACAGTTACACCTACTTTCCCCTACATCTGCTAGCCCACCTCTTCAAGAGGTCATGTAACCTACTCAACTATGCTAGAGCCCATAATAGCTTGTGGCTGCACACGGAAGCTTCTAGCATGAATAATCTCATGATCCCTTTGAGCCTGGGTGGCGGTCCATAGGATAATCTCACGGGTACTCCGGGATATCCAAAAATACAGGCAACACTGGGTTCCCCAGGTGCCTCAATCCACCCAGATGTGAATTAAAGTAACCACCTTAAGTTGAACCATTAATTAACATCCTCACATCTGTCATGGAAATTCACTCAAACCCAATCCACGTCTACGAGCATAGCATAGCAATATAAGCAAACGTATAAGTAACTCCCAATGGTTTGATAATAAACAGGGCAATAGGTACTACCTCATCTACTTCCCAAAAACCCACATATTAAATAGTTCCTAACAATGCAATAGTTTGAGGGTTGATCTAATGCAATAAAACTGGGTGGTAAAGAGGTATGATCAAGGTGTTACTTGCCTTGCTGATGATCCGTGAAACCTAGAGACTCGTAGTAGCACGCTTCGCACTCCGGGTACTCTATCGCAAACAAACAATACATACATAAGCAATCAAGAAAGGGTGCACGGATAAAACTCAAAATTAGATATCTAACCAGAAAGTTCAACTTAAGAACTCCGGTTTGCAAAAAGAATCAAATCGAACGAAGCAACGAAACTCAAACGGCGAAAGAAACAAGCTTCGTTTACAAATCTGGACCGAAGTCAAATTTTACAGTAGCAAAAACTTGTTTAAGTTGGTTAAACAGAAAGAGGGTTTCGAGACGAAACTCTAGGTGCTTGAATCGCCCGATTCCGATAAACGAGCGAAAAGTTATACTAAAACGAAAAACAGATCGGAAATCGCGATAAAAAATAATCGCGAAAAATCCGAGAAAAAGAAAAACTGACGAACAGTCTAACGAACGAACGTTCGCTGTCTGCGTTTAAATGACGAAAACCGTTCGTTAAAACGAACGTACGGACGAACGTTCGCAGAATAAATAAACCGAAAAAAATAAACCGATCTATATATAAAAAAACAACCGCGGGTTTTAAAAGAAAAGACCGATCGCTTTTCCGGGAAAGACCGGCGGCGGCGGCTACCTCGGGTCCGGCGGGATTCCGGCGAGGCGCGGGACGGCGGCGGCTCCGGCGGCGGGCTCTGGCAGGGTCGGCGTCGGGCGGCGGCGGCGACGCGGGCGGCGGCGTTCGGTGGCGGCGGCTTAGCTCGGGGTGGGGTGAGGTGGCGGCGGGGCGGGGTACTTAAAGGGGTCGGGCGGGCGTCCGACTTGGGGGAGGGGGCACCCCCGGGCGGCGGCGGCGGCGCTGACCCGGACTCCGGCGGGAGTCCGGCTCGGCCACGCTCGGGCGAGGCGGCGTGGGCAGGTGGGCCGGCTGGGCCTTCGGCCCAGTTTGGTCCGCGGGCAATTATTTTTTATTAAAAAACAATTTCGCCAAAACTTAAATAAATCCTAGAAAAATAAATGAAAATCTAAAAATGCCAAAACAAATTTTCTCCATCTAAACAAAATATTTAGAACAAGATGAACATTTATTTGGGCCTAAAAAGAAATTTTGAAAAACACATATTTTTCCTAGGCAAATAAAATAGCGATAAAATCCGAAATAAAATCTTATTTGATTTTATTATTAAATCCTCAATATTTCTTTATTTTGGGAAAGTCATTTTATTCCCTCTCTCTTATTTTTATTATTGAAATAATTGAAGATAAAATAAATAAAATCAAATGATCCTATTTTCAAAATTTGAGAAAAACCCAAATATGAAAATAACGAAATCCCCAAATCTCTCCGTGGGTCCTTGAGTTGCGTAGGATTTCTAGGGTCGCAAAACAAAATGCAATAAAATATGTTATGCATGATGATCTAATGTATAACATTCCAAGTTGAAAATTTGGGATGTTACAAACCTACCCCCCTTAAGATGAATCTCGCCCTCGAGATTCGGGTTGGCTAGAAAATAGGTGAGGGTGGTCCTTCTGTAGATCTTCCTCTCGCTCCCAGGTGGCTTCATCCTCGGTATGGTGACTCCACTGAGCTTTGCAAAACTTGATAATCTTGGTGCGGGTGACTCGGCTGGCAAACTCAAGAATCTTAACTGGTTTCTCCTCGTAGGTCAGATTGCTATCCAACTGAATCGCTTCCAGGGGCACTGTATCTCTCAGAGGAATATCAGCCATCTCTGCGTGGCACTTCTTCAACTGAGAAACATGGAACACATCGTGAACTCCTGACAATCCTTCAGGCAATTCTAACTTGTAAGAAACTTCTCCCATACGCTCCAAAACTTTGTATGGTCCTACAAAACGTGGCGCTAACTTTCCCTTAACTCCAAAGCGCTTCACTCCTCGAAGTGGTGATACACGAAGATAAACTCTGTCTCCAACTTCGTAAACTGTCTCCTTGCGTTTAGAATCCGCATAACTCTTCTGCCTGGACTGGGCTACCTTGATCCTATCGTGAATCAGCTTAACCTTCTCTTCAGACTCTTTAATCAAATCTGGTCCAAACAACTGACGGTCTCCAACTTCGTCCCACAACAACGGTGTCCTGCATCTCCTTCCGTACAAAGCTTCGAAAGGGGCCATCTTCAAACTGGATTGGTAGCTATTGTTGTAAGAAAACTCTGCATATGGTAAATTATAATCCCAACTGGATCCATAATCTAGCGCACAAGCTCTCAGCATGTCCTCCAATATCTGATTGACTCTCTCGGTCTATCCATCTGTCTATGTCTGAAAGGTTGTACTGAACTCTAGCCTGGTACCCAAAGTCTCGTGCAACTGCTGCCCGTACTTTGAGGTAAACTGGGTTCCTCTATATGATACAATGGTCCTCGGAACTCCATGCAGACATACGATCCTTGTCATGTATATCTTTGCCAACTTAGCACTGGTATAAGTGGTCTTTACTGGGATGAAATGAGCTACCTTCGTCAAACGATCGACTACAACCCATATCGAGTCATAGACTGAACGAGTCCTGGGCAATCCTGTGATAAAATCCATGCCTAGCTTATCCCACTTCCATTCGGGTATCGGCAATGGTTGTAGCAATCCTGCTGGCTTCTGATGCTCTGCCTTCACTCTCTGACATACATCACAAACTGCTACATACTCCGCAATATCCTTCTTCATTCCGGATACACCTTGGTATTTCCTGGGTGAATTGAATACGGCGAATCATGGGCCTCTTTCAAAATCAACTTCCTGATCTCTATATCATTGGGCACATAAACGCGGTCCTCAAACCATAAGGTATCGTGCTCATCCTCACGAAATCCCTTGGCTTTTCCTTTGCTCATCCTTTCCTTTATCTCAGCAATTTCCTTGTCTGTCTTCTGAGCTTCTCTGATCTTATCAATCAAAGTAGACTGAATCACCAATGCTGCTACAAAGCCTCTTGGAACTATTTCCAAACATAGTTCACGAAGATCTTCGGCTAACTCCTTGGGTAACTCTCCGGTCATGAGTGTGTTGACATGGCTCTTGCGGCTCAACGCATCAGCTACTACGTTAGCCTTCCCTGGGTGATAATGCAATCTCATATCATAATCCTTAATGAGCTCCAACCATCTCCTTTGCCGGAGATTCAACTCCTTCTGCGTGAAAATGTACTTCAAACTCTTGTGATCAGTGTACACCTCACAATGGGTTCCGATGAGAAAATGTCTCCATGTCTTCAACGCATGCACTACGGCTGCTAACTCCAAATCATGTGTAGCATAATTCAACTCATGGGGTTTAAGCTGTCGTGAGGCATATGAGACAACTCTTCCTTCCTGCATAAGCATTGCTCCAAGTCCTCGACGAGAAGCATCACAATACACTTCATAATCATTGCGTTGATCTAGCAGAATTAACACTGGCGCTGTAACCAAACGTTTCTTCAACTCCTGGAAACTAGCCTCACATTCCTCCGTCCAATTGAACTTTGTGTCCTTCTTCAACAACTCCGTCATGGGTTTTGTAATCTTCGAGAAATTCTCAATGAATCTCCGGTAGTATCCTGCGAGTCCAAGAAAACTCCGGATCTCTCCCACTGACGTGGGTGATTCTCAATTTGTCACAGTGTTAACCTTGGTGGGATCTACTGCTATTCCTTCTCCGGATATAACATGTCCAAGGAATCCAACTTCCTTCAACCAAAACTCGCACTTGCTGAACTTGGCATATAACTGATGTTCTCTGAGCTTTCCAAGTACCAAACGCAAATGCTCCTTATGCTCTTCTTCATTCTTCGAATAGACCAGAATATCATCAATGAACACTACGACAAACTTACCCAAAAACTCCATAAACACTTTGTTCATCATGTTCATGAAATAGGCAGGTGCGTTAGTCAGGCCAAATGACATAACGGTGTACTCATATAGCCCATACCTTGTGGTAAAAGCTGTCTTGGGTATATCCTGCTCTCGAATCTTCAACTGGTGGTATCCTGATAGCAAATCAATCTTGGAAAATACTTTAGCTCCCTATAGTCGGTCAAACAGATCATTGATCATCGGAAGTGGATACTTGTTCTTGATTGTTACTTCATTTAATCCACGATAATCAACAACCATCCTCAACGATCCATCTTTCTTCTCCACTAGAAGTACTGGTGATCCCCAAGGTGACGAACTTGGGAAAATATATCCTTTATCCAGTAACTTCTTAATCTGCTTCTTAATTTCTTCCAAATCCTTAGCGGGCATCCTATACGGTCTCTTAGATATCTACCCTGTGCCTGGCAAAAGCTCAATCAAAAACTCAATGTCTCTATCTGGTGGCATGCCTGGCAACTCCTCCGGAAATACGCCAGGGAAATCCTTCACCACTGGCACTTCCTCCTGTACAACTCCTGATAAGGAATTCAGTTGAGTCCTCTTCGGCACATGCCGGGATACATACTTAATCCTTCTTCCTTCTGGGGTAGTAAGCAAGATCGTCTTACTGGCGCAATCGATGTTTCCTCCATACATCGATAGCCAATCCATTCCCGAAATCACATCCAAACCTTGCGACTCCAAAACTATTAGGTCTGAGGGGAAAACATGCCTACCTATGGCCAATGGCATCTGAAAACATCCTTGGCTTGCCATATACTCTGCTCCTGGCGAGGTTACTAACATAGGTGTTCTAAGAACTTTGGTGGGTAACTTATACTTATCCACAAATCCCCTTGATATGTATGAATGTGATGCACCAGTATCAAAAAGAACGATTGCAGTAAATGACTTAACCAAAAACTTACCTATTACTGCATCAGGCTGTGCTTCAACCTCCTCCACGTTAACGTGGTTCACCTGTCCCTGTTGAAAGGGTTCGGCTTCTTCCTCGAGCTTCCATTGCCATTTCCATTCTTAGCTTCCAGACATTCAGTTGCATAATGTCCAGTCTTCTGGCACTTGAAACAAGTAATGTGGCTCAGTTCCCCCTTGGCTGGGGTTGATGGGTTGGTACGGTTCTGTCTGTTGCTTCCTTCGTTCCCATTGCCATTCTTGGGGCCACTATGATTGTGCGAGCTCCCTCCATTGTGGTTGTGACCTCCGTATTTATGCTGAAGGTGTCCTCCCGAGTTTGGGGTAAGATGAGGCTTCTGATGAGCTCCTGTACTGTACTTTCCTTGTCCATACTTCCTCTTACGGCTCTCAATCTGCTGCAGCTTCCCTTCAATCATGAGAGCTCTGTCTACCAACTCCTGGTAGTTGTTAAAAGTTGCCACCATCAACTGCATGCTCAGCTCATCGTTCAGTCCTTCCAGAAACTTCTCCTGCTTAGCTGCATCCGTAGCAACGTCATCTGGGGCATAACATGCTAACTTACTGAAATCCTCCACGTATTGGCCAACGGTACGTCCTCCTTGGCGTAAGTTGCAAAACTCACGCTTCTTCATGGCCATAGCTCCTGCTGAAACATGGGTAGTACGGAAAGCTTGCTGAAACTAGTCCCATGTGGCAGTGTCAATGGGGTGAGTGGCTGTGTAATTCTCCCACCATGATGCTGCAGGTCCATCAAGCTGATGTGCGGCAGAACGCACTCTCTCCGCATCTGTGCATGCTGCAGTGGTCAGCTCCCTTCCAACCTTGCGGAGCCAATCATCTCCAACAATCGGCTCGGTGCTACTGGAGAACACCGGCGGATTCAGCCTAAGAAAACGGGCTAAGTGATCAACAGGTGGTGGTGGTGGTGGTGGGTTGTTGTTGTTGTTGTTGCCTTGGTTCTGAACTAGCACTTGCATCAAGGCATTCTGCTGCTGAATGAACTGAGTGATCTCCGGTGGGAAAACAAATCTGGTGTCGCGTCTCGGAGACATCTGATGGGTTTAGAAAAGATGAGAAAATAGGATAGAATGAGATCTAGAGGGAAAACACTACCCATATGCACATGAGGCAAACACAATCATATCACTCCAATCAATTCAAACAAGGCATACAATCGATCTAACTATCGTTACAAAGTGCTTGGACTATACTATATACATGGGGAAAATACTACTACTAATTTGGTGGTCTACTAGAAAAATTGATCGGTCGAAGACTCCATGATATCTGCTCCGGCTTCATCCTCCAAATCATCATCACGGGGGTCTGAGTCGGTGTGGTCAATGATGATGTAGTTCTCCGGGCAAGTAGAATCGTCGTCATCTCCTCCTCGCGCTGGGTCTCCCATGAATACTCCGATCTTCTTTATCAGGTCGTCATTCTTCTCCAACAATGTTGTGATTTCCTTCTCATATCCATCGCGTGTAGACTTGAGTTCTTCATTCAGCTCCGTGATCCTAGTCTTTGCCTTCTTCAGATCTATCATGTCTGCGCACATCTGGTTCTCCTGGCGACGAATGTGCTGGTTTAACTCCTGAATGAAAGCTGCAATACATCTATCCTTCCTAGTGCTGATCATCTCCCATTGCTCATCTCGGCGCCCACAAATCTGATAGATAGTATCCTTGAGATCATTGTGGTACACTTCTCCAATGCGTCCCATGGTGATGTGGGCTGCCATGCTCTTTCCTAGACTCCAGGTTGGTGCATCAAAGGAAAACTCTATGGGCTCAGTGACTGGCATAAACGTCCTTCCTGGAACTTGAACTTGAATCATCCAATGCTCCTCTTCTGGTAGTGTGGCATGGTAGGTCCCGGTGAAGCATGGTATTCCGATGTTTAGGTACCTAGTAACTTCCTTCAAGTGTCGTTCAAAAGGTGTATCCTCATCCGGTTGCGCGAACTTGTTCCTTGCATCCGCCATCCTAAAAGAGTGGAAGAAAGGAGAGGAGTCAGAAATGAGAAGAGAGTAGTGATCTAGGGCTTTAGCTTAGTGGTCGTGTCCTACAGTCAGCGTGTGCTCTGATACCATGTTTGTAGCGACCAGACCTCAGACAGTCTAGTCTCTGTGCATGAGTTTCATCCCTGGATCGGTAATGCTGACACACACAGTACTTGAAGGATTTATAACAGAGTAGCAATCACACACTTATTACATTGAATGTCTCAAAAGAGAACTTATTACAATAAATATGGCTTATGGCCATCTAAAACGATAACAACGGAAGGCTTGAAAAATAAAGTGAGTCCATCAACTCCAACGGCATCACTGAGTATAAGACCACGACCTATGGCACCTTACTCGTTGTCTGAAAAGTCTGCAACATGAATGTTGCAGCCCGAAAACGGGTCAGCACATGGAATATGCTGGCAAAGTAACACATAGAGAGTAATGAACAGAATAATGCTATCTCTACATGCATATATGGCTGGTGGAAAGCTCTATGGTTACAGTTTGCGAAAAGCCAATTTTTCCCTACAACAAAGGAATAAATTTTATTTAACTATCATGGTGGTTGTTAAACATTGAGAAGGTACCTCCAACTCAATCCCAATTAAGAACGTGATTAACCCAATCAAAATTAAATTAAGTAACATGATGATGAGATTCACATGATAATCCAAGAACTAGATACTCAAGATGTCCATAACCGGGGACACGGTTAACCATGATTAGTTTGTACACTCTGCAGAGGTTTGCGCACTTTTCCCCACAAGACTCGATCTCCTCCGTTTGATTTCTTGCACTACATGGTGTTTGAGAAACGGTTGAGCGAGACACAGTCTTTCAGAAACAATAACTCTTTACTCCGGGTGGACAGTTACGCCTACTTTCCCCTACATCTGCTAGCCCACCTCTTCAAGAGGTCATGTAACCTACTCAACTATGCTAGACCCCATAATAGCTTGTGGCTGCACACGGAAGTTTCTAGCATGAATAATCTCTGATCCCTTTGAGCTTGGGTGGCGGTCCATAGGATAATCTCACGGGTACTCCGGGATATCCAAAAGTACAGGCAACACTGGGTTCCCTAGGTGCCTCAATCCACCCAGATGTGAATTAAAGTAACCACCTTAAGTTGAACCATTAATTAACATCCTCACATCTGTCATGGAAATTCACTCAAACCCGATCCACGTCTACGAGCATAGCATAGCGATATAAGCAAACGTAGAAGTAACTCCCAATGGTTTGATAATAAACAGGGCAATAGGTACTACCTCATCTACTTCCCAAAAACCCACATATTAAACAGTTCCTAACCATGCAATAGTTTGAGGGTTGATCTAATGCAATAAAACTGGGTGGTAAAGAGGGATGATCAAGGTGTTACTTGCCTTGCTGATGATCCGTGAAACCTAGAGACTCGTAGTAGCACGCTTCGCACTCCGGTACTATATCGCAAACAAACAATACATACATAAGCAATCAAGCAAGGGTGCACGGATAAAACTCAAAATAAGATATCTAACCAGAAAGTTCAACTTAGGAACTCCGGTTTGCGAAAAGAATCAAATCGAACGAAGCAACGAAACTCAAACGGCGAAAGAAACAAGCTTCGTTTACTAATCTGGACCTAAGTCAAATTTTACAGTAGCAAAAACTTGTTTAAGTTGGTTAAACAGAAAGAGGGTTTCGAGACGAAACTCTAGGCACTTGAATCGCCCGATTCCGATAAACGAGCGAAAAGTTATACTAAAACGAAAAACAGATCGAAAATCGCGATAAAAAATAATCGCGAAAAATCCGAGAAAAAGAAAAACTGACGAACAAGCTAACGAACGACCGTTCACTGTCTGCGGTTAAACGACGAAAACCGTTCGTTAAAACGAACGTACGGACGAACGTCCGCAAAAGAAATAAACCGAAAAAAATAAACCGATCTATATATATAAAAAACAACCGCGGGTTTTAAAAAAAGACCGATCGGTTTTCTGGGAAAGACCGGCGGCGGCGGCTACCTCGGGTCCGGCGGGATTCCGGCGAGGCGCGGGACGGCGGCGGCTCCGGCGGCGGGCTCCGGCGGGGTCGGCGTCGGGCGGCGGGGCGGCGGTGAGGGCGGGTGGCGGCGGCTCCCTCCGGCGGCGGCGGAACGGTGACGGCGGCGGCATTCGGCGGCGCGGGTGGCGGCGTTCGATGGCGGCGGCCTGGCTCGGGGTGGGGAGAGGTGGCGGCGGGGCGGGGTACTTAAAGGGGTCGGGGGCGTCCGACTTGGGGGAGGGGCACCCCGGGCGGCGGCGGCGCTGACCCGGACTCCGATGGGAGTCCGGCTCGGCCACGCTCGGGTGAGGCGGCGCGGGCAGGTGGGCCGGCTGGGCCTTCGGCCCAGTTCGGTCCGCGGGCAAATTAAAAAAAAAACAATTCCGCCGAAACTTAAATAAATCCTAGAAAAATAAATAAAAATCTAAAAATGCCAAAACAAATTTTCTCCGTTTAAATAAAATATTTAGAACAAGATGAACATTTATTTAGGCCTAAAAAGAAATTTTGAAAAACGCATATTTTTCCTAGGCAAACAAAATAGCGATAAAGTCTGAAATAAAATCTTATTTGATTTTATTATTAAATCCTCAATATTTCTTTATTTTGGAAAAGTCATTTTATTCCCTCTCTCTTATTTTTATTATTGAAATAATTGAAGATAAAATAAATAAAATCAAATGATCGTATTTTCAAAATTTGAGAAAAACCCAAATATGAAAATAACGAAATCCCCAACTCTCTCCGTGGGTCCTTGAGTTGCGTAGAATTTCTAGGACCGCAAAACAAAATGCAATAAAATATGTTATGCATGATGATCTAATGTATAACATTCCAAATTGAAAATTTGGGATGTTACACGTAAATCGGAGGAGGAGACCCACTGGCCATGGAATATCGCTCATCTTTGGCCTTACTACACGTGAGCCATAGGCTCCTCTTATGTACATATTTTCAACAATGTATATATTATGATCAATATAATAAACCAGCATCCCTGCTAAAGCGGGGCCTCTGCTGTTCTCCTTTAAGAGTTTTTTGGTTACATGTGGCTTTTGTTTATAAAGCGGAGTTCTGATTACCCATTAATCCGGCTTATAAAGCCACATAAAAAAACTTGGGGGCTTGTCACCCAAAGTTAACAGGGGCCAAAGAGAGTGTTGCAAAAGCACAACTCAAACATAGGCACCCACTGAGCACAGCTCAAAATATTACCTGGGGGCTCTTTTGTTGCACAGCAACAAAGAGTTTTATTGACCCTTGTAATAGGCTATCAAGCCAGGCCTGGAAGCAAGGTGTATTCACCTAAAACCCCAGGTTATCCTGCCTTTTTTAAGTAAGTCACTCCGCCCAGGTAATCCTGGTACGACCCGCCGAACATTTGGCAAGTCAATCTTATACAGACCCTGAACTTGTCAAAGTTAAACCGACGATTGGTTAATGTGATGTCCATCTTAAAAGGCTTTGTAAAATGGTTTAACTCAGTGGCCTGGCAGCCCATGAAAAGCCACGATTTTGTGCCTGGCAGCCCATGAAAAGCCTCGCGTCTTCCCATGCTTTTATTCGACAATTTTTCTCTTTTTGAGGTTTACAACACTTTATGATAAACCGGTGTTTATTGACCCAGCCTGGTTTTTGATTATAAGTCACCAGTCTAAAATAAACTGGTATTTATTAACCCGGCCTGGTTTATACCGACAAAACATGGAGGAGTTATCAGTACTCAAGATTTGGGTTATCACCCTTACTACAAAAAGTTGGTAAACCAACGATGTGATTCAATATCACAGGTATGATATATTTCATATTTGATTATTTTTAGGCACAGCCTTGGTTATAAACCGGGTTATATGTTGGGCATTATGACCCGTCCGACGGTAAACCGCCAGGACACTTTAAACTTGTTGTATGCAGAAACAGGTTGAATAAAGCTGCTAAGGATCATAAGCATGCATAACATTATTATGACGGATTAACAGTGTTATGCAAAAGTGAATATGCATGATGGCATAGCAGACCAAGTGTTTCAACTAGCCTATTACAAGGCGCTTTGATGCCCAAAAGGATAATTGTTTATCACATGCATTGCAATATGCAGAAGTTAAACCGGCCTCCGGATCATTAATTTTCGCCAGGCTGACTTGAAGGTTGTGGATCATCCTGCACCGGTTCATCCTCCTCCTCTCCACCCAGCGGCTGGAAGTCAATGGTTGTCCAGTCAATCCCAGTTAAGGCTTGGAAGACAGCTTCATCACTTATAAGGGTGTACGGTTCAACATCAGGGGCGTAGGTATGCTTGCGGATTAGCGGGATAAGGTTTTGCACATCATAAGTTGGTGCGTTCACCCCTTTGTTGTTGGCATCATAAATTGACTGGTAATATGACAAATCAGTGTCTTCAACCAATTTTCTTGCCAGTGGACGCATTTCCCTTGTCAAAGCTCGGAGGTCATCATTGTCAAAATCTGATCCGTCCTCCTTTATACTCGGGTAGCCATTTCCTACATCGCCCGGGTCAATATCTGGCACCCATGCTTTAGCTCGGGTTAGTGCGGTCAGAGCACCTGCCCTTGCAGCTGATCTTTTTAATTCATCAAACCGGGCGGGCAGCATTGACAGCCTCTCTAATGTCTCCTTATCAAGGTTGGGGGCAGTTTGTTATGAGAGGCAGTGCAGATGATCCGTTGTGCGCCGGTATATAACTGCTCTATAAGAGTATAGGCAGCCTTCAATTTATTTTGCATATCAGATCTAAGATGGGTAATGCAAGATCCTGTACCATTCTGCGCGTTGATAAACCGACAATTTCTGGGAAAATATGTGCTAAAATATTATGGTAAATATACTTACCAAACACCGCAGTGGTCATGGCATTTATTTGCTGCTTTAAACCGGTCAACTCTTCTACCACCGGATTAAGAGCCGCTTCTGCATCATCAACCCTCTTTTGCAGTCTGGCTTTCTCTATATCCCAGTCCGCCCGCTCCTTCTTGAAGTTCTCTTTCAGTTTCTCCATGGCTGCTAAGGCAGTGGTCAGCTCCTCTTTGGCTTTGGAGGTTTTTGCCTGTTGGGACTTGATATTTTCTTGAAGATCAGTGGTTTGGGATTCCTTTTTGCTCAGTTCAACCTGTAAGAGATATACATGTTATAAATTGACAACATATGTTTGAAGTACCAAGCACATAACAAGTTATACACTTGGCACTTGGGGGCTAATGTCTATTTCTTCTTATCACCTGTTATTTTAAGTCCCAAACACATAACTAGTTATATACTTGGCACTTGGGGGCTAATGCATGTTTGCTCAAGTCAAGCTTATCGATTTTTCCTCTTCAATCGGATTACAAAGATGATCATCAAGGATTTGGAAGCTTCATGACAGAAAGGTACCGGTTCATCCTACAGAGATAAACCGGCCCTTGGGGGCTACACAGGCAAAAGGTGAAAGATCAATATTCCAAAGTCCCAGTTCATCTTCCAAAGATAAACCGGCCCTTGGGGGCTACGCAGGCAAAAACTAAGATATTATAAAGTCCCAGTTTACAATGATATCATAAACTGGCACTTGGGGGCTACTGGAGTTGACATTAGAAATTGGACATAAGGGAGAAACAATTATGCAGAGTTAATGGTATTTACCTCATACCGCTCCTTCATCATGTTCACTAAACCGGCTTCATAGTTGCAGCTTGTGTACAGGCAGTTTAAATACCCAGAATGGATGTCTTGCGCGTTGAGGTGAGCATAGCTGGACAAATCTATATTCCACTTGCCCTTGTCCATAGCAGAAAATTCCTCCTTGGCACTATGCTTTGATAAAGCGACAGGATTGCCAGGAGGGGTGTGGCCGATGCCGGTAATCATAATATCATCTGCTTTATCGCCAGCCGCTTTGACTAGGCTTGGCAGTTTATCCGCAGCTTTAGCCGGACTGGGTGGATCAGCAGCATGACCGGTGGGATCATCTTCCATCTGTTCAACAAAGGTTTCATGGTCTTGCGGTGGTGGATCATCAGGAATAGCATCAGGATTTGCCTCAAACTGTTCTGGAATTTTTTCCGGTTCAGCAGCCGGGTTATCATCAGCCGGTTTATTCAACCTGGCCCTTTTGCTGGGTCTGGACTTGGCACTAAAAAGAACAAAGCATAAAGGTTGATACAGTGAGTAAAGCAAAGGATATTAAGGGTCAGTTTAAACATGCTTACCCAGGAACCATTTTAAGGGTTGGCAGTTGCGTCTCTGTTGATTCGCCAGAAGAAGAATGGGAAGTTCCCTGATAATTTGAATCAGATGGTGTAAGAGGTTGCCGGAAATAACCCGCCTTAGGATAACGTGGGTCAGAAGTATAAGAGACCTCTGGGCGGCGCTTATGAACCGGCATGTTCGGTAAACCGGAAGAGGTTACCACATGGCCGCTGTGCCGAGTTGTACGGCGGGCTTCGTGTTGCTGTTTCTTCAAAAGAAAGATTGGATCCATGTGAGCTAGAGGGTGATAAAATCTTACTTTCCGGTTTGCTTAACGAGTTTTCGGAGTTGGAGAGGTTCTGAGCCAGAGGAAAGAATAATTACCTCTACATCACCAGCTTGACTAGCCTCTGCGTCCTCCTGATAATAATCATTATCAATAAGATGAATGAAGAAGGAACCAAGTGAATCAAGTTCTACCTCTGACTCGTGATTCTCATCATCGTCATCAAAGTTTAAATCGGTGGAGTCGGCGGTTTTCTTTTTGGCAGGCCTCTTGGTGACCTTAGTCTTGACACGAGGTGTCTTCGCCGGTTTATCCTACGGCTTTTTCTTCCAGAACGGATCATCGCCCTGTCAAAGATTGATGAAAGTTATAAGGGAAGATTATAAGGGTCGGAGTAAAGTAAGAGTTATGCAATTCTGACAGCTGGCGGTTATTGGAAACGGAGAAGGGACTAAGCCCTGTTTTGCTGCAGACAGCCACCAGTTCATCCAATATCTTTTTAACAGCTTCTGTAATTTCAGCATCAGTTAGTTGAATGTTGATATGCCGCTGAGGATCTTTTAAGTCTCCTGTATATTCGCACATTAAACCGAGCGACGACTTAAAGGCAGAATGCTCCAGGATATCCAGCAGCGAACAAAGTCAATGTCTGTTAAACCGTTTGCAACAAAGGCTCTGAGCTTTGAGAGTTGAGGTGCATAGTTGGACCGTTCCTTTGCAGTCAGCCATTGAGGGAATGGATGTGTATTCGTAAGCCGGTGAGCACGATAACCCGGTAGAGGATTCTCTTCAATGGGAGACATATCTCGGCAATAGAACCAAGTCTGGTTCCAATCTTTGGGATGAGTATGATGTTTGGCGTGAGGGAAACTAACATCTTTCCTTTTTTGAATTGAAACCCCGCCAAGTTCAGTATTGGGCCCATCTGTAAATTCAGTACGGCAGTTCAAATAGAAGAAGTCCCTGAACAGTTCAACCGTGGGTTCTTCCTGCAGATAAGCCTCGCAGAACACTTGAAAGTTACAAATATTGGACACAGAGTCGGGTCCAATATCTTGAGGGTGGAGTTGGAAACTAGCAAGCACATCGCGGAACTTTTTTGATCCGGGGGGACTAAACCCTCGACCCAGGTGATCAACGAATACAATCACTTCTCCATCCTTGGGTTCAGGAGGATTTTCTGGACCGGGGGCCCTCCAGTGTATGACGTCCTTTTTTGCTAAGGCGCCGGTTGCAACGCATCCATTCAGTTTTTCTTCAGTAACCCGGGAAGGGACCCAGTTACAAGCATAAAATTGTTTGGCCATTTCAATGAAAAGCTGGAAAGAGATCAATGCCGGTTTAAGATTCATGACTGACACGTATAAAGCATGGCAAGGTCATTAGGAGAAGACGTTGAAGCATATAAACCGGATTCTGACATTGGCAGGGTTACAAAAATGACGAATCAGCGGTTTAATAGAGGGCTAATGGTACCTGGCGGATTATCATTTTCTAAAGTTAAACCGCCTATGCGGGTATGGAAGGTACATATCTAAAATAATTAAGTGATGGAAAAAACAGGTTTCACAAATTGGCATTATAAATCTGAATCTACAGTGTGTCAGAAAATGGAAAAATATTCAGGGATAAATATTCTGGTACTTGAACAGTTGAAGGATTCAGATGGGGTTTTCTACTTAAGTGAGATGCATCAGTACAAAGGAAGGATCATGGCTATCTTTATGCAGGATAAGCATCAAAGTTTAGATCAAGAACTGTTGCGTAAAGACGAACAAGGATAAACACTGACGAACACTGATGAACATCGATGGGTACAGAAACCCTAATGACAGATCTAGGGTGGAAGGAAGGAGGATTTACCGGTGTCACGGGAGCAGCGGAGAAGCGCCGCGGCCGGAGTTGAGGTCGAGGACGAAGACTTGACGGCGGCGGCGGAGCTTGAGCGACAGGACGATGCGAGGAAGAAGATGAAGTGGAGACATGAGGGGGAAAGGTGAAAAATGACCCTCGACCTTATTTATAAGGTGAAGGGATAAGTGACAGGCGCGAGAATCGAGAAGCCCAAAAATTGGATATGTGACAGAGTTGTCGCCTTGATTGTCGGAGGTTCATTAATGAAGGTGAGGTATATACAATTTTTAATAACAGGTGACGTCATGGCGGTTTACAATAATCTTGGAAGCTGATGTCATGGCGGATTATAAGGTTTATGCGAAGGTGCTGAAGGAGGAATTTTCCTAAGTATTGAAGATTGACATGAACAGGTTCAAATCAATCTGGGGCCTAATGTTGGGGATATTACTACTAAATATAAACCGCCCAGGAGGGCCGGGTTATACCCATAATGAGTTATACACATTGAAGCCCATGAAGACAAGGAGTATGGCGCTTTACGGAGGAGATCTACACGAAGGTCCAGGGCCCAAAGGCGGATTAGGGCCAGTAGACATGAACCGCCATATGACATGTAACTTGTGTTGTAAGATAGGAAAGGTTAGAAACCGAGCCAGACACGTTTATGAGCCGGCCGGGATTCTGTAAACCGCTGGGCGTCAACCTATCTATATAAAGGGACGACCCGGCGGCGGTTTAGGGACAAAAAAAACAACTCGAGAGCCAGGTCAAGCGGATTCGCTCCCTGGTCATCGAAACCCTAGCAATTCCACATCAACTGGATTAGGCCTTTACCTTCACCGCAAGGAGTCGAACCAGTATAAACTCCTTCCGTCCTTTGTCCCGCTCAAACCCATTTAAGCTAACCCGTCGCGATGGCTCCCACGACAAATAGGGTGTTCAGACCATCGAAAATATCGAGGGACTGCCGGCTCAACCGCGTACACCGCCCGCTTATGGATCTTCTGATCTCGTTTGCACAAGCTCGTGGTAAACACATGATACTGACCACTATTCAGCTGTTTCAGATTGCTCTGATAACCAGACTGCTGCTACTGATTCCCTTGACCAGATTGCTGACTAAAACCACCTTGATTGCCTTGGCCCTGAAAACCGGAGCTTGAGCCGTCACCCCCAGAGCCAGGTCCATGAGAGCCGGATCCCAAGCCGCCATTCGGGCCATGATTATTTTGGAAAAAACTGGAATTTCTGTACTCCCTCATGATGAAGCAATCCTTCCATAGATGACCGGCCGGCTTCTCTTGCGTACCGTGCTTCGGGCAAGGCTGATTCATCATTGCCTCAAGGTTGAAATTTGGCCCGCCAAATCAGGGTACTGGCGACTTCCCCTTATGACGCTGATTATTATTCTGCGTATTGGTGTTAGCCACAAAGTCTAAACCGCCGTTGGCTTTGCGCTTACCGTTGCAACCTTGACCCGCCGTATTATGTTGCTGTCCCTTTGCATTGCCGCTCTTCTTCCCCTTGCCAGCCTTCTCATCATCAGACTCGGGGTCTTTAGTACTATCAGAGTCAGCGTCTTTAACGGGAACCGCCATGAGCTCTCCCATATCATTGCAGTGGCGCTTAAGCCGCCCCACTTCTGCTGAAGGGGAAGGAACCAACAATTCTTTTCCAACACCAGGACGGCTGAACCGGCGTTGATACCGTCCGATGAGTGGATAACGGCCGAGATCCGGTGCACCCAATTGGTAGTTGACTCGCCCTCACCCTGGACGCATGAATCTAAATCAAGAATTGACATAGGCTGCTTGCACGTGTCACTGAAATTCTGGATAAAACATGTCTTCAACTCGGCCCATGACATGATGGAGTTAGGGGGCCATCCTATCAACCAAGTGCGTGACGGCCCATTGATACGTCCATTTTGCATCATGTTTTCGTACTATTATTTATAATGTTTTTATCCATAATAATTCTTTTTGGAGTAATTCTAATGCCTGTTCTCTCATAATATGCAAGGTATACACAAAGAGGGAGAATTCCGGCAGCTGGAAATCTGGACCTGGAAAAGCTACGTCAGGCCACCTATTCTGCACAATTCCAAACAAGATGAAACTTCACGGAGATTTTTTATGGAATATTTGAGGAATATTGGAGAAAACAACTACCAGACGGGGCCCACCAGGTGGGCACAACCCACTTGGGTGCGCCAGGGAGCCCAGGCGCGCCCTGGTGGATTGTGCTCACCCAAACCCACCTCCAGTGCCCATCTTCTAGTATATAGGTCATTTTGACCTAGAAAAAAAATAAGGAGAGGACTTTCGGGATGGAGTGCCGCCGTCTCGAGGCGGAACTTGGCAGGAGCACTTTTGGCCTCCGGCGGAGTGATTCCGCCAGGGGAACTTCCCTCCCGGAGGGGGAAATCATCGTCATCATCATCACCAACAACTCTCCCATCTTGGGGAGGGCAATCTCCATCAACATCTTCAATAGCACTATCTCATCTCAAACCCTTGTTCATCTCTTGTGTTCAATCTTGTTACCGGAACTATAGATTGGTACTTCTGGGTGACTAGTAGCGTTGATTACATCTTGTAGTTGATTACTATATGGTTTATTTGGTGGAATATTATATGTTCAGATCAAATATGCTATTTAATACCCCTCTGATCTTGAGCATGATTATCATTTGTGAGTAGTTACTTTTGTTCTTGAGGTCACAGGAGAAATCATGTTGCAAGTAATCATGTGAACTTGATATGTGTTCGATATTTTGATAGTATGTATGTTGTGATTCCCTTAGTGGTGTCCTGTGAACGTCGACTACATGACACTTCACAATATTTGGGCCTAAGGGAATGCATTGTGGAGTAGCAATTAGATGATGGGTTGCAAGAGTGACAAGAAGCTTAAACCCCAGTTTATGCGCTATTCCGTAAGGGACCGATTGGATCCAAAAGTTTAATGCTATGGTTAGAATTTATTCTTAATACTTTTCTCGTAGTTGCGGATGCTTGCGGGAGGGTTAATCATAAGCAGGAGGTTTGTTCAAGTAAGAACAGCACATAAGCACCGGTCCACCCACATATCAAATTATCAAAGTACCGAACACGAATTAAACCAACATGACGAAAGTGACTAGATGAAAATCCCGCGAACCCTCAAGAACGCTTTGCTTATCATAAGAGACCATTTTGTCCTGTCCTTTGCCTCAAAATTATTGGGCTACCTTGTTGCACTTTTTTTATTACTATCGTTACTTTCTCGTTACAAATTACCTTGCTATCAAACTACGCGGCTACTTACAATTTTAGCACTTGCAGACATTACCTTGCTGAAAACCACTTGTCATTTCCTTCGGCTCCTCATTGGGTTCGACAATCTTACTTATCGAAAAGAGCTACAATTGATCCCCTATACTTGTGGGTCATAAAGGCTATTTTCTGGCACCGTTGCCGGGGAGTGAAGCGCCTTTGGTAAGTGGAAGTTGGTAAGGAAACATTTATATAGTGTGCTGAAATTTATTGTCACTTGTTACTATGGAAAATAATCCTTTGAGGGGTTTGTTCGGGGTATCTTCACCTTGAACGAAACCACAATTAGTTACCCCTCCATCTACCGCACCTACTGAAAATATTGAATATGAAATTCCTTCGGGTATGATAGAACAACTGCTAGCTAATCCTTATGCAGGAGATGGAACCAAACATCCTGATATGCACTTGATATATGTAGAACAAATTTGTGGATTGTTCAAGCTTGCAGGTTTACCCGGAGATGAAGTTATGAAGAAGGTTTTCCCTTTATCTTTGAAGGGAAAAGCATTGGCATGGTATAGGCTATGCGATGATATTGGATCTTGGAATTGGAATCGATTGAAATTGGAGTTCCACCAAAAAATTTATCCTATGCATCTAGTTCATCATGATCGAAATTATATATATAATTTTTGGCCTCATGAAGGAGAAAGTATCGCTCTAGATTTGGGGAGGCTTAATTCAATGTTATATTCATGCCCCAATCATGAGCTCTCAAGAGAAATTATTATCCAAAAATTTTATGATCGGCTTTCTTGTAATGATCAAACCATGCTTGATACTTCTTGTGTTGGTTCTTTTATGAAGAAGACATTGAATTCCGGTGGGATCTTTTGGACAGAATTAAATGCAACTCTGAAGATTGGGAACTCAACAAAGGTAAAGAGTCAGGTATTAAACTTAAGTATGATTGTGTTAAATCTTTTATGGATACCGATGCTTTTCAAAAGTTTAGCACTAAATATGGACCTGACTCTAAGATAGTAGCCTCCATTTGTGAATCATTTACTACTCATGTTGATCTCCCTAAAGAGAAGTGATTTAAATATCACCCACCTACTAAAGAAGAAAATAAAGAACTAGTACCAGTTAAAGAAGAAACTATACTTTACAATGTTGATCAAGTTGTTTCTTCTGCTTATATTAAGAAACCACCTTTTCCAGTTAGGATAACGGAACATGCTAAAGTTTCAACTGTGGTTAATAAAAGCTATATTAGAACACCTAAACCTGATGAACAAATCAAAGTAGAACCTATGTGGTTAAAGATCTCTTGGAAGAAGATATGGATGGGCATGTTATTTACTTCTGTGAAGAAGCTGCTAGAATTGCCAAACCTGATATAAAGGATAAACATAGACGTGTTGTTGACATGCCCGTTATCTCAGTTAAAATAGGAGACCAATGTTATCATGGTTTATGTGACATAGGTGCTAGTGTGAGTGCTATTCCTTACAACTTATATCTAGAAATTATGAATGACATAGCACCCGCAGAGATAGAAGACATAGATGTTACTATTAAACTTGTTAATAGAGACACTATATCACCAATTGGGATTGTTAGAGATGTTGAAGTCTTGTGTGGGAAAATAAAATACCCTACTGATTTTCTTGTTCTTGGTCCCCACAAGATGATTTTTGTCCCATTATATTTGGTAGACCTTTCTTGAACACCGTTAATGCTAAGATAGATTGTGAGAAACAAACTGTCGGTGTTAGTTTTGGTGATGAGTCTCATGAGTTTATTTTTTCCAAGTTTAGTAGAAAGCTTCATGAAAAAGAATTGCCTAGTAAGGATGAACTAATTGGTCTTGCTTCTATTGCTATACCACCTACTGATCCTTTAGAACAATATTTGCTAGACCATGAAAATGATTTTCATATGCATGAAAGAAATGAAATAGATAAGATTTTCTTTGAACAACGACCTCTGCTTAAACACAATTTGCCTATTGAAACTCTAGGAGGTCCTCCTCCACCTAAAGGTGATCCTGTGTTTGAATTAAAACAATTGCTAGACACTTTGAAATATGCTTATCTTGATGAAAAGAAGATATATCATGTTATTATTAGTGCTAACCTTTCAGAACATGAAGAAGAAAGATTTTTGAAAGTTCTAAGGAAGCACCGAGTTGCTATTGGATATATTCTCGGTGATTTAAAGGGCATTAGTCCCACTCTATGTCAGCACAAAATTAATATGGAACCTGATGCTAAACCCGTTGTTGATCACCAACGTCGGTTAAATACGAAGATGAAAGAAGTGGTAAGAACGGAAATTTTAAAACTTCTGGAAGCATGTATAATCTATCCTATAGCTGATAGTAGATGGGTAAGTCATGTTCATTGTGTCCCTAAGAAAGGAGGTATAACTATTGTTCCTAATGATAAGAATGAACTTATTCCACAAAGAATTGTTACAGGTTATAGAATGGTAATTGATTTCAGAATATTAAACAAAGCAACTAGAAAAGATCATTACCCTCTGCCTTTTATTGATCAAATGCTTGAAAGATTATCTAAGCATACACACTTTTGCTTCCTTGATGGATATTCTGGTTTTTCACAAATACCTATTTCTCAACCTGATCAAGAAAAGACCACTTTTACTTGTCCCTTTGGAACTTATGCTTATAGACGTATGCCTTTCGGTTTATGTAATGCACATGCTACCTTTCAAAGATCTATGACTGCTATATTCTTTGACTTTTGTGAAAAGATTATTGAGGTTTTCATGGACGACTTCTCTGTTTATGGGAAGTCTTTTGATGGTTGCTTAAGCAATCTTGATCGAGTTTTGTAGAGATGTGAACAAACAAATCTTGTCTTGAATTGGGAGAAGTGCCACTTTATGGTTAATGAAGGCATTGTCTTGGGTCATAAAATTTCTGAAAGAGGTATTGAAGTGGACAAAGCTAAGGTTGATGCAATTGAGAAAATGCCATGTCCTAAAGTTATAAAAGGTATTCGTAGTTGTCGGTGTCAAAACTGGCGGATCTCGGGTAGGGGGTCCCGAATTGTGCGTCTAAGGCGGATGGTAACAGGAGGCGGGGGACACAATGTTTACCCAGGTTCGGGCCCTCTCGATGGAGGTAATACCCTACTTCCTGCTTGATTGATCTTGATGATATGAGTATTACAAGAGTTGATCTACCACGAGATCGTAGAGGCTAAACCCTAGGAGCTAGCCTATGATTATGATTGTTGTTGTCCTACGGACTAGACCCTCCGGTTTATATAGACATCGGAGGGGGCTAGGGTTACACAGAGTCTGTTACAAGGGAGGAGATCTACATATCTGAATTGCCAAGCATGCCTTCCACACAAAGGAGAGTCCCGCCCGGACACGGGACGAAGTCTTCAATCTTGTATCTTCATAGTCCAACAGTCCGGCCAAAGTATATAGTCCGGCTGTCCGAGGACCCCCTAATCCAGGACTCCCTTAGTAGCCCCCGAACCAGGCTTCAATGACGATGAGTCCGGCGCGCAGATTATCTTCGGCATTGCAAGGCGGGTTCCTCCACCGAATACTCCATACAAGATTTTGAACACAAGGATCGTGTCCGGCTCTGCAAAACAAATTCCACATACCACCGTAGAGAGTATATTATTCCACTAATCTAACCTGCTGACAACTTTTCATAACGTGACGTCCTGCCGTGGCCCGGTCATTACGAACCATTTGTCCCTGCCTGCCACTGAACGTGTTGCGAGGCGGTTTTATTGGCACGTCTTGTCGAAGTAGAGATCGTGTTCCCCTTATCACGGGATTCTCATCAATACGGATATGGGTAACCCAACCGCGCCATCAATCGCGGCGCTTGGGGAATAAGCGATTTTGCGGGGCAAGTAGGGAGGCGCACAGTTTCTACTGCCCTTATAAAGGGACAAGGACTCCTCTTTTTCACCCATGCCTTCTTCTTCCCTGCCCATCCACTCTCGCGCACTCGAGCTCCAACGCCCAAGTTCTCATTTTCTCCGCAAAGCCATTCCAAACATGTTCGGAGCGGGAGGCAAGTGGATGGTCTCCTCCGTTATGGAGGAGAACATTACGAAGCTCCGGGAAGCCGGATACCTGGCCGCAGACATCGCGCACCAGCTCCCAGACGCAGGGCAGATCGTCCCTACTCCAGAACCCCACGAGAGGGTTGTATTCCTTACCAACTTCATCCGCGGGCTGGGATTTGCCCTCCACCCATTTGTCTGCGGGCTCAGGTTCTACTACGGGCTGGACTTCCATGATCTGGCCCCTAATTTCATCCTCAACATCTCGGCGTTTATCATCGCGTGCGAGGCCTTCCTCTGCATCAAGCCCCACTTTTCCCTGTGGCTGAAGACCTTCAACGTGAAACCGAAGGTGGTGGTCGGCCATCAAGCGGAGTGCGGAGGCTCCATGGTGGGCAAAATGCCCAACGTCACCTAGCTCGAAGGCTCCTATGTGGAGACCGTGAAGGGGTGGCAATCGGGGTGGTTCTACGTCATCGAGCCGCGTGACACCAACTGGGCGGCGGCCCCCGAATTTTGATCCGGCATCCCCATGCGGCTCACCTCCTGGAAAGGGAAGGGCATATCCTGGGGTTCATCGGTGGAGCTGACCGGACTCCAGAACTGTGTTAAAAACATGATAAGCAAGAAAATCAAGCTTGTCAACATGGTCCAGGTCATCCTCTTCCGCCGGATCCTCCCATGTCAAAGACGGGCATTCAATATGTGGGAGTTTGACCCGGCCAAGCACCAGACGCTGCGAGAGCTTTTTGACACGACGCACCAAGACGTCTGGAAGGTTTGTTCAAGGCCGCCGAGGTACCTCCTCCCCTTATCGAGGATCGCGGACTCAGCGCAAAGCGCCCTGCCAATCCGGTAAGCTCTTTATATCTCATAAGATATTCCTTTCCCCAGTATAATCATGTGAGGAATCTGAGCCTCCACACCATTTTAACAGGACTGGGTAGCGACAGCAGAGCAGATCGATTGTCCGGCCCCACTGCCCGAAGATCCAGCAAGGGCTCTCTTAACGGAGATGCTGGTTCCGGCGCCCTATGAGGCGCCGGAGAAGAAGGCCAAGAAGAAGGCCGCGGGGACCAGGAAGGTCTCCGGCGCAAGATTGTATCGGACTCATCGTTTGATAACACCGAGCGCCCTCCTCCCACGAAAACGAGGAGGAGGAAGAGGAAAGTTCTCCCCCCAGCCGGGGGAGACAAGAAAAGGAAGGCCGTCCCATCTGGGGAGGCCGAAGGGTCCAAGAAGGGAAGGACCCTCCTTCCGGACTACCCCACAACAACCGCTTACAGCGACGAGGAGTGGTTGCCCAGGGACAAGCCCCTGGCGAAGTCGTAAGTATCCGGATACCATAACAGTTCTGGTATCTTTTGTTTTATTGCTTCTTATCATGCCAAACATGGTCATGCAGTCCATCCAAAGCCCATATCGACGTATCCTTTCCGGATGAGTCTTTGGACCAGTCGGCGACGAACAGCGATTCACTCCCGACCGCCACCTCCCCCCACCCTACGGACGACGCCGAGGTGTTGTCTCAAAGGGCACTGAACCAAATGAAGATAGTTCTGGAGGCGCCCCAAGGCGACATCCCAGATGCTGGGCGCATGGGGGGCAAGACTCCCATGGGCTCTAATGACGGGGGCAACAAGTTTGGCCCCCAGTCGAATACTGCACCGGAACCTCCAGTGGTTCTGGATTCTGTCACGCGACCCCTCGCTAAGGGGGGTGAGCCGTCTGTGCCGATGGCCTTGCCCATCCAGAGGCATCGGACAATTTGCTGGAAGCACTTCGCGGCGCTTCCATTGACGAAGAGCACCGCACTATCATGAGTGCGGTGGTCGAGAAGGTTCGGTCCGCCAAAAGCGGACTAACTGAAGCCTGTGCCAGCCTCCTAGCAGGCTTTGAGGTAAGTAATCAAATTATGAGAAAATGTTACAACATAGACAGTAGTCCTTGGATCTCTGTTTGGTGTT
Organism: Triticum aestivum; assembly: GCF_018294505.1. NCBI lineage: Eukaryota > Viridiplantae > Streptophyta > Magnoliopsida > Poales > Poaceae > Triticum > Triticum aestivum. Next base: position 123,147,017 of record NC_057805.1, read on the forward strand.
CGCAAAGAAAGGCCGAACAGAGGATCAAATAATAATCACAGGAGTCTAATCAGAATATGTCTATGTGAATAAGCAGCCTTCGCTGCTGGCCGCTGCCGGTCGTACGGCGGAGGTCTCCGCACTGAAGCGGGACCTTGAGCGGTCCGAGGAAGAACTCGGCCTTACCAAGAGGCAGCTCGAAGAGAACAAAGGTAAGTGATACCCCGTCTATATATTGATAAAGAAAAAAAGAAGGTGGTTGTTAGATCATAGGATCGTCATGAATTTTACTAGGGGCCACAACCGAAGTGGCGGCCTTGAAGAAGCCGCTGTCCGAGGCCTAAGACAAAGCGGCCAAGGAGCGCACCGAGCGCGAGAAGCAAGAGGCCCGAGTCGGCGAGGTTCAGCAAGAGCTCCAGGATTTTGTCAAAAAATACGAGTCCTTGGAGCGCGACTCTAAGACGCAAGGGTCCGAGCTTGCGAAGGCCTTCGAGAACACACAAAATTCCAAGGCCGAAGCCCAAAAGGCCCTCCAGGAAATTCAGGTGGTCAAGAAGATAGCGGCGGGTAAGGCATTCATTATGCAAAGCAAGAATGTGAAGGAAACTTTCCTTTTACTTACCCGAATTCGGAGCTCTCCAGGAGCGTTCGCAGATCTACCCAGCAGCGTATCGGATGCTGCGGAGTTCTATCGGAAGCTCGACGAAGAAGTTGTTCTGGTCTCAGTATACTTGGACCGAACATCCGATGCCCTTGAGCGACCAGTTGAAGCAACTGGTCGAGCTTCACAAGGCGGCGGAACTGGCCATGAAGGGTCTCATAGTCCAGATGTGGCCTGGCGAGCCCCTGCCTGGCAGCTACTTCGGCCTTGTAAAGCGGCTTGTGAATGCCTGCCCACGGTTTGAAGTCATAAAGCGGTCCGTCTGCATTGAAGGTGCGGGCAGGGCCTTTGCCCGTGCAAAAGTGCACTGCACAAAGATGGACGCCGAAAAGCTGGTGAAGGAGGGGCCGCCGGAGGGCAAGGAGCATCGCCACCCGGAAAAGTATTATGACAGTGTCCTGAAGGGTGCTCGCCTTGTGGCGGAGGAATGTGCTAAGGATGTAATATTTGAATGAATGTACTCATGTGATCCTGTAATATGAAAACGAGTTCATGTGCGCTATATAACGCTTGTTGATTTAAAATATTACCTTCCGTGCGGCTGTTTATAAAATCTGAGAGTTGGCTAGTCATCGGCTTCTGCCCCCATGTAACTAGTACTGAGGTGTTCGGGATAGATCTTAAACACTCTTTATCCAAAAAAATTGGTCCTTTAAGGAGGTGTTTAGCGCAGCGAACAAGGCAATCGGACTATACAGCTTTATCACTCTCACTTAGCCATAGAAGTCTACAATTTTAAATTTTGGCGAAGCCCCTAGTATTCGGAAGACCGAACTTTTGGCGCTATGTTCGCCTAAGTCGGACAAGGCCGACTCCTCGCCCGAAGCGGAAAAAATCTTTAAGGATTTGAGACCTCTCGAACAGCGACCAGCTCTCGCCGCATCATGACAGTCAGTTTTCGGCTTTCTCTACTGAGGTGCTCGTCCGGAAGAACCGGGACACAATCGCAGTAGTTCTCCCAGCGCTACCTTAGCCGATATAGCGGAACATAAGGTACCAAAACATGGGAGCCGGGCAAACCCAACTATGGACCCAAGACATGATTCGGAGCTGATGCATATAATGTTATAAGTTCGGGGTGCAGCACTGTCTAAAGTGTTCGGACTTTTCTTGCCGTGTTATGGGGTACACTGAAGCCCCTGGCGCACTGGACGTATTAGAATGTATGGGTGCAATTTGTCGTAAATAAGCAGACAGGGAAAAAGGATGAAGGAATGCAATAATAAGCTAATGTTGTACATTGTTATTTAAATGATACGTCAAAGCGTATGTATACAAGTAGTGCAATAAGTAAAAACTATTTGACATGTCCTATCCAAGGGCAAGCTGCGTGTGGGTATGTAAAACAGGTATAGCGATCGTTATCAAAGACCACCTGGGAATTCCCTTGTACGTCAAAGCATATTGCTTCCTTGGTGTTTCCTTCCCGTGACAGGTCCGATGGTCAGGCGATCGAAGAGGGCCTTCGGAGAAAACGGTCCTGAAAGGAAGAAAATGTTAAAGATATACGGGTCCTTGAGGCGGTTGAGCCGCATTGTGGGCCGTGCCATAGCCGTGCCTCCGCCTATGCCCATGGTATTTTGAGTGCGTAATTATGTACACGCGGCGCAAACTTCACCGCTTGACTGGGACTAGGACGGAGGCCGAATTGCTAGGCAAGCTCTGAACGTGCCGGGCGATCCTGTTGCAGGGTACTCTGGACTCGCTTGAAGGTGTCCGGGGGTTTTATCGCCGAATTGAACGTGTCAGGCGATCCTGTTGCAGTGTGCTCCTCCGTACGGAGCGAGCGTTCTGTGTTTCCATTAACTGTTATAACCCCGCGAGGTCCTGGCATTTTGAGCTTGAGGTATGCATAATGCGATACCGCATTGAATCTGGCGAATGCGGTTCGTCTGAGCAGTGCGTGATAGCCACTGCGGAAGGGGATGATATCGAAGATTAACTCCTCACTTCGGAAGTTGTCCGGAGATCCACAGACCACTTCCAGTGTGATTGAGCCCGTGCAACAGGCCTCTACACATGGTATGACACCTTTAAAGGTGGTTTTTGTGGGCTTGATCCTCGAGGGGTCGATACCCATTTTGCGCACTGTATCCTGATAGAGCAGGTTCAGGCTGCTGCCACCGTCCATAAGGACTCGAGTGAGGTGAAATCCGTCAATGATGGGGTCAAGGACCAATGCGGCAGAACGCCATGACGGATACTGGTGGGGTGGTCCCTGTGATCGAAAGTGATCAGACAAGAAGACCATGGGTTGAACTTTGGGGCGACTGGCTCCATCGCATAGACGTCCCTTAGTGCACACTTTTGCTCCCGCTTGGGAATATGGGTTGTGTATATCATGTTCACCGTTTTCACTTGGGGAGGAAATTTCTTCTGTCCTCCTGTGTTCGGCGGCCGGGGCTTCTCCTCGTCGTCGCTATGTAGCCCCTTTTCCTTGTTTTCGGCATTCAACTTGCTGGACTGTTTGAACACCCAGCATTCTCTGTTGGTGTGGTTGGTTGGTTTATCGGGGGTGCCGTGAATTTGACATGAGTGATCGAGTATGCGGTCCAAACTGGATGGGCCCGGATTGCTTCTTTTGAACGGCTTTTTCCGCTGACCGGATTTAGAGCCGCTGAATACGGCATTGACTACCATGTCTTAGGCGTTGTCGCCATTGTTGTGGCGCTTTGTGTCTGTTGCGATGTGGCTTGCCGTTGCTATCTTTGGCATCTGAATTGCCAGGATTTCTTGATGTGTTGTTGCTGCGAGCCAGCCAGCTATCCTCGCCCGCACAAAAGCGGGTCATGAGTGTCATGAGGGCTGCCATGGACATCGGCTTCTCTTAGCCGAGGTGTCGGGCGAGCCACTCGTCGCGGATGTTATGCTTAAATGCTGCTAAGGCCTCGGCATCCGGACAGTCGACAATTTGGTTCTTTTTAGTTAGGAACCGAGTCCAGAATTTACTGGCTGATTCCCCTCGCTGTTGGGTTATGTGACTCAAGTCATCGGCATCCGGTGGTCGCACATAAGTGCCCTGGAAGTTGTCAAGGAATGCGTCTTCCAAATTCTCCCAACTGCCAATGGAGTTTGCCGGCAGGCTATTCAGCCAATGTCGAGCCGGCCCTTTGAGTTTTAGTGGGAGGTACTTGATGGCCATGTGGATGTGTAGGAGGAAATCTTCAATCCATACCGCGGGGTATGTTGTGCCATCATATGATTCAATGTTCACGGGTTTAAAACCTTCTGGGAATTCGTGATCCATTACTTCGTCAGTGAAGCATAGGGGGTGTGCGGCGCCTCTGTGCCGGGCTATGTCACGACGCAGTTCATACGAGTCTTGTCTGCTGTATTCGGCCCGGCCGGATTTGCTTTCAGTATATCCGGCATGACGGTCGCCGTCACACGTTGGGTCGCTCCCCCGTGATCCGTAGATCGATCTTGTATGTCCTGCTTTGTTTTCCAATACGTCTCGCAGGTCCTGCGTGTTGCCCCGGGCCTTGGTGTTTTTGTTTGACTGGCGACGGGGTGCGGGCTGGACTTCGAGCTAATATGCCGCTTTGTCTCGGCCATGAGGTGGCTGGTCAGCCGCATCATACGCTGGTAGTGTAGGCTTTAATGCTTCCTCCTCGAGTTGGGGTAGCAACCTGCGCTTTGTGTAACTTTTGGTTGGGCGCTCGAGTTCGTATTCCTTGGCTGCCAGGACCTCGGTCCATCTATCCACTAGCAGATCTTGGTCAGCTTGAAGCTGTTGTTGCTTTTTCTTCAGGCTTTTTGCTGTGGCTATAAGCCGGCGCTTGAAGCGCTCCTGCTCGACGAGATCCTCAGGCACGATAAATTCTTCGTCGCCAAGGCTCACCTCGTCTTCGGAGAGGGGCATGTAATTGTCATCCTCTGATTCTCCGTCTGCTTCCTGTTCCTTAGGGCTAGCTTGCACATCCTCCCGCTCGAAGCCTGGCTGGAGGGGATTGTCTTCGTCTTCGGCACTATCCGCAGCGTTATTGTTTCTTGTGCGGGTATCGCTGCTTTTGCTATGGCGGGGATTGGAGCGGCGCCGATGACGCCGGTGCTTAGATTGCTTCTCGAGGGGATTATCCTCCGTTGCCTTATTGCCATCGCTTTCTTTGGGGGTGTCCACCGTGTATATATCATATGATGAGGTGGCAGTCCAGCGCCCTGTGGGCGGTGGTTCCTGTTCTTCTCCTGCATCGTCGTCCATACCGTCGATGTCTTCGGAGTCTAAATCGAGCATGCCAGTTAAGTCGTCGATAGTTGCTATTAAGTGGGTGGTGGGTGGGGAATGAATTTCTTCGTCGTCCACTTCCCACTCAAGCCGGACATAGTTCGGCCAAGGGCCTCCTGACAAGGAGAGAGACCTCAATGAATTTAGCACATCGCCCAGGGGCGAGTGCTGAAAGATATCCGTGGAGGTAAACTCCATGACCGGTGCCCAATCAGATTCGATAGGCACGGACGCAGGCGATTCGGAGCCTGTTGCCGGGGACGAATCCGAGGGTCCGGCAACATAGGTCTCATAGGAGGTGAAGTCAGTATTCAGCTCTATCGCCACTGAGTGTGCGGCCTTCGTGGCGGGCTCCATCCACCCGTCCTTGGACGACACAATCTTCTCCGGATTGAGGGCCGGAGTAGCCACAGCTGTAATCTTCCGAACACCGTCCGGCGGAAGATCTAAGTCATGCTCGTCGTGACTTCGCGGCGCACCTGACATGGGCTCGAATCCGTCGAAGATCAAGTCTCCGCGGATGTCGGCAGTATAGTTTAAGCTTCCAAACCTGACCTGACGGCCAGGGGCGTAGCTCTCGATCTGCTCTGCATGGTCAAGCGAGATGGCCCGCAGTACGAAGCCGCCGAATACGAAAATCTGTCCGGGGAGAAAAACCTCACCCTGGATCGCATCGTTGCCAATGATCGAAGGAGCCATCAAGCCTTTACGTGACGACACAGTGGAACTCTCAATGAAAGCACCAATGTCGGTGTCAAAACCGGCGGATCTTGGGTAGGGGGTCCCGAACTGTGCGTCTAAGGCGGATGGTAACAGGAGGCGGGGGACACAATGTTTACCCAGGTTCGGGCCCTCTCAATGGAGGTAATACCCTACTTCCTGCTTGATTGATCTTGATAATATGAGTATTACAAGAGTTGATCTACCATGCGATCATAGAGGCTAAACCCTAGGAGCTAGCCTATGATTATGATGGTTGTTGTCCTACTGACTAAACCCTCCGGTTTATATAGACACCAGAGGGGGCTAGGGTTACACAGAGCCGGTTACAAGGGAGGAGATCTACATATCTGAATTGCCAAGCTTGCCTTCCACGCAAAGGAGAGTCCTGCCCGGACACGGGACGAAGTCTTCAATCTTGTATCTTCATAGTCCAACAGTCCGGCGAAAGTATATAGTCCGGCTGTCCGAGGACCCCCTAATCCAGGACTCCCTCAGTAGTTTCTTAGGTCATGCTGGTTTCTATAGGAGATTTATTAAAGACTTCTCTAAAATTTCTAGGCCTCTTACGAGTCTTTTGCAAAAGGATATCCCTTTTGTTTTTGATGATGATTGTTTAGAAGCCTTTTAAACACTCAAGAAAGCCTTAATTTCTGCACCTATTGTTCAACCACCTGATTGGAACTTGCCTTTTGAAATTATGTGTGATGCTAGTGATTATGTTGTTGGTGCTGTTCTAGGACAAATAGTTGATAAGAAACTGAATGCTATTCATTATGCTAGTAAAACTCTAGACAGTGCTCAAAGAAATTATGCTACTACTGAAAAAGAATTCTTAGCAGTGGTGTTTGCTTGTGACAAATTTAGACCTTATATTGTTGATTCCAAAGTAACTGTTCACACAGACCATGCTGCTATTCAATATCTTATGGAAAAGAAAGATGCTAAACCTAGACTTATTTGATGGGTTCTCTTGTTACAATAATTTGATTTACATATCATTGATAGAAAAGGAGCTGAGAACCCAGTAGCTGATAATTTATCTAGGCTTGAAAATGTGCCTGATGACCCACTACCTATTGATGATAGTTTTCCTGATGAAAAGTTAGCTGCAATAAATGTTGCTCATAATACTCCTTGGTATGCTGATTATGTTAATTACATTGTTGCTAAATATTTACCACCTAGCTTTACATACCAACAAAAGAAAGAATTCTTCTATGATTTAAGACATTACTTTTGGGATGACCCACATCTTTATAAAGAAGGAGTAGATCGTATTATTAGACGTTGTGTACCTGAGCATGAATAGGGATAAATCCTATGGAAATGTCACTCCGAAGCTTATAGAGGGTATCATGCTGGTGATAGAACTGCTCACAAGGTATTGCAATCTGGATTTTGTTGGCCTACTCTCTTCAAGGATGCCCGTAAGTTCGTATATCTTGTGATGAATGTCAAATGATAGGTAATATCGGTAAGCGTCAAGAGATGCCTATGAATTATTCACTTGCTGTTGAACCATTTGATATTTGGGGATTTGATTACATGGGACCTTTTCCTTCCTCTAATGGGTATACACATATTTTGGTTGATGTTGATTATGTTACTAAATGGGTAGAAGCTATTCCAACCAGTAGTGTTGATTACAACACCTCTATTAAAATGCTTAAGGAAGTTATTTTCCCAAGGTTTGGAGTCCCTAGATATTTAATGACTGATGGTGGTTCATATTTTGTTCATGATGCTTTCCGTAAAATGCTTGCCAAGTATGATGTTAACCATAGAATTGCATCACCTTATCATCCTCAGTCTAGTGGTCAAGTTGAACTTGGAAATAGAGAAATAAAATTAATTTTGCAAAAGACTATCAATAGGTCCAGGAAAAATCGGTCTAAGGAATTAAATGATGCACTTTGGGCTTATAGAAAAGCATATAAAAATCCTATGGGTATGTCTCCATATAAAATGATTTATGGAAAAGCTTGTCATTTGCCTCTTGAGTTAGAACATAAAGCGTATTGGGCCATCAAAGAGCTCAATTATGATTTCAAACTTGCTGGTGAAAAGAGGTTATTTGATATTAGCTCTTTGGATGAATGGAGAACCCAAGCTTATGAAAATGAAAAATTATTCAAAGAAAAAGTTAAAAGATGGCATGACAAAAGAATCCAAAAGCATGAGTTTAAAGTCGGAGAATATGTTCTTTTGTACAACTCTCGTTTTAGATTCTTTGCAGGAAAATTCCTCTCAAAATGGGAAGGCCCCTATGTTATCGAGGAGGTTTATCGGTCTGGAGCCATCAAAATAAATAATTCCGAAGGTATTAACCCGAAGGTTGTCAATGGGCAACGAATAAAACTTCATATCTCAGGTACGCCAATTAATGTTGAAAGTAATATTATCCAAACTTTGACACCGGAAGAACACATAAAAGAGTCCTTCCGGAACACTCCAGAATCGTGAAAATAAGGAGGTACGTGATACGGTAAGTACACGGACTCCAAAAAATCTGCAACAATATTTTTTCTCTGTTTTGGAATATTTAGAAAGAAACTTCTAGGAAGCGTATACTGGTGGGCATAGGACACCAGGGCGCGGCAGGCACCTGGCGCGGCCAGGTGGGCTGTGCCGACCTGTGACACCTTCCGGACTCTGTTTTTCTACAGCTTGCTTGTCCCCGAAGATAAAAAATCTATATATACTTTCTGAACCTGTTAACCACTGTATCGTGGAGAAATCCTCTGTTCTTGTTTCTTGCTGTTTTCGGTCAGATCTATCAAGCCACGCATCATGTCTTCCTCCACCTCCAACAACATGCAAGAAGATGCTTGTTGATGAAGATCGAGCTGAAGAGGGAGGAGCCTACGGACGTCGTCAAGGGAGACAAGGGCAAGGAGGCTACCGTGGATCCACCTTTGGTGGCAGAACAAGCACTACCTACCAAGGAGGAAGTGGAAGATATCCTTAAGCCTTACCTTGCTCACCTTACCCCTACAGAGTGAAGCTTTCCACATCATTGAAATAGTTTGCATACAAAATAACTATCTCACTCGCGAAAATATTCTTCATCAAGAGAATATAATCCATCTCTAGAGCGTCATCCGTCGATTGGAGAATCTCTTGATCCTTAAGGATAGGATCTCTTCACCATCATCCTCTTCACCACCAAAAGAGAACTGAGTATAGGGTATGGGCACTCCCCTTGGCTTCCGTCAAGCTTGGGGGAGGTGCCCCGGTATCGTATCATCCCACTATCTTTTTGCCTTTATTTATTTTAGTTTGATCTTTTGCTTTAGATGAATAAAAGTTAGTCCAATCCTTTCTTCTTTGAGAGTTTGCTTAGTGATCTATCCTTGTAATCATGTGCAAGTTATATAATAAAGTTTAGTTTGAGTTTTTGCTTTCTTTACTTCCATGTTGCAAATAAAAGAAAACAAATAAGGAAGAAAAAGAGAAAAGAAATAAATAAAAGAAAGGAAATAAATGAAGAAAATATAATATACTAATCTTATGGTAGGTGATGACACCACATAAGGAAAAGTATAAGTAGAAAATTTTATTAGAGATTGACAAACATAGCATTAGTCAATGATGCAACTCATGAAAGAATTAATAAGGGAAGAGAAGATTCACATATAAATATACTATCTTAGAAATCTTTTGTGATTGTGAGCCCTCATCAAAGTATTATATGCCAAAAATGTTGATGTTGGACAAGGAAGACAACATAATGGTTTATGTTTGTTTATATTCACATAGAAGTCCTATTGTCATAGATCCTTTAACATGTGGTGCTTGCCCCTATCTTTGCTAGCCAAAAATTCCTCACTAAGTAGAGATACTACTTGTGAATCCAAAAACCCTTAAACCCAAATCTTATTTTCAAGTGTCCACCATACCTACCTAGGGATTGAGCAAGATTCCTCAAGTAAGTTGTCATCGGTGCAAAAAGGCAATAAAAATTACTTCTAAATGTGTGAGATCATTTAGTGTAATAGAAAATTGAGCGTTGCACGAACTTGTGATGGTGAAGAATAAAAGCGACAGACTGCATAATAAAGGTCGCTATCACAAGGGGTAATGCAACATGACGTTCTTTTGCGCTAAGGGGTTGATCATACAAACAAATAAGCGCATGGCAACCTCTACTTCCCTCTGCGAAGGGCCTATCTTTTACTTTTATGCAAAGAGTCAAAGTTTTTCTTCTATTCCTTTTTATTTTTCTCGTTTGGCAAGCATCATGTGGTGAGGAAAGATCTAGGCACATATTTCCAGTTGAATATAGATAGCATGAGTTATTATTGTTGACATCACCCTTGAGGTGAATACGTTGGGAGGCGAAACTATAAGCCCCTATCTTTCTATGTGTCCGGTTGAAATGTTTTGCTCATGTGTACGCGGTGAGTGTTAGCAATCATAGAAGACTATATGATGGTTGAGTATGCGAACTTTCCTAAAGGCTCCGATACGTGACCCTTCCTAAAAAGATGATGAATTGTAGTTGCAAAGTTGAGTGAGAACATAGTTTGCTGGTTTTCAATAGAGTTTTTGCTTTATACTTCATTTGTTTGATGAATTGTTACTTATTCATGAGAAGTATATGATAGAATTTTACGATAAAAGTTTTATGACAAAAGTTCTATGTTTAATCTTGTTGTTGTTGTTATAATAATCTACATGATGCTTCTATGTCCGTATTTTGTTTTTATCGACACCTCTCTCTCAAAGCATGTGGACATGTTTTTTTATTTCGGTTTTCGCTTGAGGACAAGCGAGGTCTAAGCTTGGGGGAGTTGATACGTCCATTTTGCATCATGTTTTCTTACTGTTATTTATAATGTTTTTATCCATAATAATGCCTTTTGGAGTAATTCTAATGCCTTTTCTCTCATACTATGCAAGGTCTACACAAAGAGGGAGAATTCCGGCAGCTAGAAATCTGGACCTGGAAAAGCTACGTCAGGCCACCTATTCTGCACAACTCCAAACAAGCTAAAACTTCACAGAGATTTTTTGTGGAATATTTGAGGAATATTGGAGCAAACAACTACCAGAGGGGGCCCACCAGGTGGGCACAACCCACCTGGGCACGCCAGGGAGCCCAGGCGCGCCTTGGTGGGTTGTGCTCACCCAGGCCCACCTCCGATGCCCATCTTATGGTATATAGGTCATTTTGACCTAGAAAAAATAAGGAGAGGACTTTCATGATGGAGCACCGCCATCTCGAGGCGGAACTTGGGCAAGAGCACTTTTGCCCTCCGGCAGAGCGATTCCGCCGGGGGAACTTCCCTCCCGGAGGGGGAAATCATCGTCATCATCATCACCAACAAATCTCCCATCTTGGGGATGGCAATCTCCATCAACATCTTCAACAACACCATCTCATCTCAAACCCTAGTTTATCTCTTGTGTTCAATCTTGTTACCGGAACTATAGATTGGTGCTTGTGGGTGACTAGTAGTGTTGATTACATCTTGTAGTCGATTACTATATGGTTTATTTGGTGGAATATTATATGTTCAGATTCAATATGCTATCTAATACCCCTCTGATCTTGAGCATGATTATCATTTGTGTGTAGTTACTTTTGTTCTTGAGGTCACGGGAGAAATCATGTTGCAAGTAATCATGTGAAGTTGATATGTGTTCGATATTTTGATAGTATGTATGTTGTGATTCCCTTAGTGGTGTCATGTGAACGTCGACTACATGACACTTCACCATATTTGGGCCTAAGGGAATGCATTGTGGAGTAGCAATTGGATGATGGGTTGCGAGAGTGACAGAAGCTTAAACCCCAGTTTATGCGCTATTCCGTAAGGGACCGATTGGATCCAAAAGTTTAATGCTATGGTTAGAATTTATTCTTAATACTTTTCTTGTAGTTGCGGATGCTTGCGGGAGGGTTAATCATAAGTAGGAGGTTTGTTCAAGTAAGAACAGCACCTAAGCGCCGGTCCACCCACATATCAAATTATCAAAGTACCGAACATGAATTAAACCAACATGACGAAAGTGACTAGATGAAAATCCCGTGAACCCTCAAGAACGCTTTGCTTATCATAAGAGATCGTTTTGGCCTGTCCTTTGCCTCAAAAGGATTGGGATACCTTGCTGCACTTTTGTTATTACTATCGTTGCTTGCTCGTTACAAATTACCTTGCTATCAAACTACTCTGCTACTTACAATTTCAGCACTTAGAGACATTACCTTGCTGAAAACCACTTGTCATTTCCTTCTGCTCCTCATTGGGTTCGACACTCTTACTTATCAAAAAGAGCTACAATTGATCCCCTATACTTGTGAGTCATCACCCCTCGAACATCATGGTGAAGTATTTAGCACATGCATCATCACTAACATCCAACATCTCCATGGCCATCTCATAGCTCTCAATCCAGGCCTCTTGGGGCTGATCCGTAGTGTAATTAGGCACTTGCGGGGGCCCTTAGAATCTTTAGGCAAGCGCTCATTACGTAGAGCCGGCACTAAACATGGCACACCAAGGGTTCTAGAGGTCACTCCTGCCTCCACAGACACCGATGGGTAAGCTGGAGATTGTTGTTGAGCCGCTAGCTGAGCCGCCGGCTCAGCCTCCCGACACGCCCTGCCCTGATCCACCAAAGCCTGAGCATCGTTACCAGCACACCGCATGTCATGCCTATGAGGTTGGTTATGGTGCCGCTCACTGCTTGAAACTGCTGGCGAGTCAATATGCCTGCTGTAACATCGGCTTGGACGAAGGGTTTAATGAATCCGCTCATGACTATATGAATAAGCCGCCTGTTGAGCCACCGCTGTTTGAAGAAGCTCACCGGCCTTCCGTATCTCCATTGCAGCTGGTGACTTACCTTCAATAGGGAGAGCCGCCAATCACGTAGCTGCAGCAATCATATTGTCCAGAGGGTTAGAATAATGACCTGGTGGTGTCGAAACGAGCTGAGGCGGAGTCAAATTCAAACGAGGTGGGTCTACAGCCCGTGGCTAAACCAGCACTCCGGTCACGGGTGCCTCGACAACCCGATTTACCACGGGCGGGTTACTGGTTCCTGCCCCAGGTGTGTTGAAAAGATTCCTAGCCTCAAACTCTGTGGGCAGACGGGTCTGGTGCCTCCTCGTCATAACGGCGTTTGACACGTTCTGATCCAAGGTAAGCCGGAACGACTCTCCCTGAAGCCGTTGTGTCTCAGCGTCCAAAGCAGCTCGCTCCGTTGGCATCCTAGCATTTTCAGCATTAAACTCCTCCTTGGCTTGGGCTATCTCATCTCGCAGCTTCGCCAGTTTTCTGGCATCACCTACGCAGCCAACAAGGTTGCTAAAGCCTCCAAGAGCTCAGATAACACTTGAGTCGGCGGGCGCGTCGTGCCACTTGCCTCGGCTGTCGCTGCAGCCGTTGAGTTGGAAGGCATAGCCGCAGCATTCGTCGAACCGAGCATCGGTTGCGTGCCGGCCATGAAGATCGCAACCCTGTTCGGCGGCTCATAGGGGTCCGGAATACTGTCACCATCGGAACAGCCCCCAAGCATGTCGTCCTGCAGTTGATACATTGAATCGGTCTCACCAGTTGAAGACTCACCATCAGAGCAGATTACCGTCTCTCCCCTGGACACAGACCCTTCCTCAAGATCCGCCCCATGGATGAAACCAAACAGAGTCATGCTTCACGGCGGCTTCAACCTTGGCGGGTCGTGCACGCTGAGCCGTCTCGACGATGTCGGTGCAGGTGTCCACCTCAGGCTCCGACTCACCGATCTTGCCGATGAAGACGTGGATTCCACCGAAGGGGACATGGTACCCGTACTCGATTGAGCCAGCCTCAGGGCCCCAGCCAGCGTCGTCGATGTAGAGCTTACCGCAGCGGCTTTTCGTCATCCGGCAGATGCCCTGGCAAAAGGACTTAGGTGTGGAGCCATCGCAGCTAGGTTAGCTTGAAGGGGTTAAACGGGACAAAGGACACAGAGAGTTTACCCAGGTTCGGCCCCTCTCAATGAGGTAATCCTACTCGTGCTTTAGGTTGTATTGCTTGGGTTTCGATTACCAAGGAGCGAATACGCTTGACCTAGTTCTCGATGAGTTATTTCTTGAGTTAACCCGCCGCCGGGTCACCCCTTTATATACTGGTTGATGCCCGGCGGCTTAGAGAGTCTCGGTCGGCTCATGCACAACGTGTCCGGCTCACTAACTAACTAAGCTTGCCTTATAATACAAGTTAAACATATGGCGGCTCACACCCGTGGGCCTCAAGTCGTCCCCGGATCTTGGGCCTTCAACAAGCTTGCTCTATGAACTGCCATCTTCATCTCTTCTTGGGCCTCTTCATCTTGAATCGCCAGTGGTATGACCCGGCTCCACCTGATGGGTCATACCTAGTAACTATATCCCCAACATTAGGCCCCGGGTTGATTTGAACTTGTTCACATCAATCTTCAGCACTTGACTTAGCAGAATCTTCCATCGCTAATCCCTTACCAATTCATTATAACCCGCCATGACATCACATCTCAGAATTGTGTTAACCCGCCATGGCGTCATCTCGCATTAACTTCACACGAAGCCCAGAACATCTCAACATATCTTTATCTTTAATGGATCTCCCAAAAATCGGGGTGTCCGCGTAGCCACATAATCATTTTTTCGGCCTCCTCGATTCCCGTGCATGCCATTTATCCATCTCCTTATAAATAGGGACAGGGGGGCCTTGTTTTCATTTTTACCCCTGCCTCTGCCTCTTCTTCTCCTTCCTCGCAACGACCGACGCCTCTGGAGCTCCGCCGCCCCCGTCGACTGCATCAACCTTGGCCGCTGCATCAACCTGACCTTGACCAGAACACGGCGGCACCCCTCCGCAGTTCATCATCATATTCAGGTACTTACTTCGACTCGTATCAGATTTGCGCAAGGGTTTGCTTAGTTCGTCGGACTTCATCGCCGTTCTTCATGCTTCTCCTCTGAAACAAGTAGTTTTGATCTGAACTTCAACATCAAAGACATGCGGTAGTAGTTTTAGCCTTCATTTTCAGTAGCAAAAAATATCCCTTGTGTAGAGGATCTCATCTGAGCATATGAACACTTCAGCTGCCGCCACCTTAGGTTTAGAATTTATTTTATTTTTCAAACTCATGTAGATAACTCCGCCTATGTTGTCTCAATATAGCTGGTCCCAAGCCCGGGGAAAGGAGGAGGGTTGTGATAGGCTTGGCGAGCCAACGTAAAAACTCAGCCACTCTTATGGAGATGAAACCCAAAAGATTTTCGTTGGGGCATAACCCTCTCAGCGATGTGCCACATCGGAACCCGGGTGTGGTGGAAAATGGGCAAGGGTCGGGCCGTCACCCCCAGGAGGCGCGCCGTATCTTGATCCGGATACGGTGGCAAGTGAGCGAGGATCGGGTCGTCGCATCCTTAGTGGCGCGCTATATCGGCACCCGGATGTAGTGGAAAATGAACAAGGGTCTTCGCATTTGACTCGACGAGTGCGAAGGGTAAGGAAGCTAGCCGAGCCTAGGAGGATTCGCTTAGGTAGCTGGAACGTAGGGTCTCTGACAGGGAAGCTTCAGGAGCTAGTTGATGCAGCAGTGAGGAGAGGTGTTGATATCCTTTGCGTCCAAGAAACCAAATGGAGAGGACAGAAGGCGAAGGAGGTGGAGGATACTGGCTTCAAGTTGTGTTACACGGGGACGGTTGCAAAAAGAAATGGTGTAGGCATCTTGATCAACAAGAGCCTCAAGTATGGAGTGGTAGACCTCAAGAGACGTGGGGACCGGCTTATCCTGATTAAGCTGGTAGTTGAGGACTTGGTTCTCAATGTTATCAGCATGTATGCCCCTGATAACCCACAAGTATAGGGGATCGCAACAGTTTTCGAGGGTAAGTATTTAACCCAAATTTATAGATTCGACACAAGGGGAGCCAAAGAATATTTGAAGGTATTAGCAGCTGAGTTGTCAATTCAACCACACCTAGAGATTAATTATCTGCAGCAAATGATCAGTAGCAAAGTAGTTTGATAGTTTTGTAGTAGTGACAACGGCAATAGTAATAGTAACAGTGATAGCAGTAATTTGTAGCAAGTGTAACAATGATGATAGCAGTAGTAACGCAGCAAAAACAATATAAGATAAATTCGTAGGCATTGGATCGGTGACTTGTTGGATGATATTCATCATGAGACATTTATAACCTAGGGCGATACAGCACTAGCTCCAGTTCATCGATATAATGTAGGCATGTATTCCGTAAATAGTCATACGTGCTTTATTAAAAGAACTTGCATGACATCTTTTGCCCTACCCTCCCGTGGCAGCGAGGTCCATATTGGAAACTAAGGGATATTAAGGCCTCCTTTTAATAGAGAACTGGAACAAAGCATTAACACATAGTGAATACATGAACTCCTCAAACTACGGTCATCACCGGGAGTGGACCTGGTTGTTGTCACTCCGGGGTTGCCGGATCATAACACGTAGTAGGTGACTATAACTTGCAAGATCGGATCTAAAACAAGAATATAATGATGAATTCATAAACGGTTCATATATGAGTTCATGGCACCCGGGCCCAAAGTGACAAGCATTAAGCATAGCAAAGTCATAACCACATCAATCTAAGAACATAGTGAATACTAGGGATCAAGCCCTAACAAAACTAACTCGATTACATGATGAATCTCATCCAACTCCTCACCGACCAGCGAGCCTGTGAAGGAATTACTCACTCCCAGTGGGGAGCATCATGGAATTGGTGATGGAGAATGGTTGGTGATGACGATGAACGAAGACCCACCTCTCCGGAGCCCCAAACGGACTCCAGATCTGCCCTCCTGAGGAAGAACAAGGCTTGGCGGCGGCTCCGTCCCGTGGATTGCGACAATTCTTTCTCCCTGATTTTTTTCTGGAAATATGTGATTTTATAGTATCAGGGGGTCGTCAGCAGGGCCACCAGGTGGGTACAACCCACCTGGGCACGCCAGGAGAGGGGCCGTGCCCTGGTGGGTTGTGCCCAACCAGGGGCCCCTCTCTGGTAGGTCTTGGCTCCAAAAATCCTTATTTATTCCATAAAAATTCCTCACAAAGTTTCATTCCATTCCGAGAACTTTTATTTTTGCACTAAAACAACACCATCGTAGTTCTGCTGAAAACAGCGTCAGTCTGGGGTTAGTTTCATCCAAATCATGCAAATTAGAGTCCAAAACAAGAGGAAAAGCGTGAGAAAAAGTAGATACGTTGGAGACGTATCAACTCCCCCAAGCTTAAACCTTTGCTTGTCCTCAAGCAATTCAGTTGATAAACTGAAAGTGAGAAAGAAAAACTTTTACGAACTCGTTTGCTCTTGTTTGCATAAATAAGCTTAAACATCACCCAGGTTTTCAGCCAACATTATAACTAACCATGTCAACAATAACTCTTAAAGATTATAATGATTCGTACCAATGATATAATCAGCTAGCAAGCAATAACAAAATATCTCAAATAGGAACTGGCTGTCAAAACAACCATGATATAATACGACAATAATGGTATCTCACTAGCCCTTTCTGAGACCGCAAAACATAAATGCAGAGCACCTCCAAAGTTCAAGCAGTGACTAAACATTGTAATTCATGGTAGAAAAGATCCAGTCATGATGCACCCAACATTAGCTATACACAATGCATAAATCATGATAGTTGTGCTCTACTCAGTTTTTGGCGCTTGTGTTTAGAAGGTGGTGACACAACATAAAATTAAATAGAAGGTCCCTTCGCAGAGGGAAGCAGTGATTTGCAGAGGTGCCAGAGCTCAATTTTTAAAACAGAGATAAATGATATTTTGAGACATGCCCCCTTCTCATTCACTTCACGACCATCAGTTATCAACATCTTCCATGCTAAGCATGCTAGTGGCGGTCCCCAAGCGGAAAGTAAAGGTTTTGACTCCATTGGGAGTTTTTGTTTGATTATTGAAGAGATGAACTCTTTTTCATATTTGCACTTTGGGACTGGGCATCCCTAATACCGCCCATTTCGTCGTGCGATGGCGAGTGAATAAACACTCGACCTGAGGATAACTTGCTTAGCACGGAAGATATCGACCACCTCCTGTCGTTCCATGAACGATCCAGGCACACAAAACAGATAATTTTTTTAGAAGTTTTTAGAGGTGTCACACGGAGATTTACTTAGGACGGAAGGGTAATACCGCATATAGGTAGGTATGGTGGACTCATCTGGAATAACATTGGGTTCAAGGTTTTGATGTACAAGAAGAATTCCCACTTAGTACATGCAAAGGCTAGCAATTAATATTGGGAAGCGGCCAGTTAGAGAGCAACAACGATCATGACCATGCATTATGCATAAGTAACATTGGACACTAGCATGAGTAGGATATGAACACCATGAACATAAACATTATAGAGTCTATGTTGGTTTTGATTCAACTACATGCATGAACATGTACCAAGTCAAGCCACTCGAACATTCAGAGGAGGATACCATATCATCATACTACATCACAATCATCTTAACGCTATGTTGATATCCAAGATAAATCATTATCAACTCCCAACTACTTATGCATGGCATGAGAAACTATAATCTCTAATTGTCATTGCAAACATGTTTAATCATAATGGGCTGAAGCCTGGATACTAGGTTAAACATATTTACACAGACAAAAGAAGTTGAGTTCATACCAGTTTCTCTTTGCCACGGCCAGCTCATTGAATGTCGTCATTATTGCCTTTCACTTGCACGACCGAATGATGTGAAAATAATAATAGTGCAAGAGTGCCATGGACTAAGCTGGAATCTGCAAACATTTTATTCAACAGGAGAAGACAAGGTAAAATGGGCTCTTTATTAGTTCAACAATTATTCATATGAGAGCCACTCAACATTTTCATCGTGGTCTTCTCCTCGGTACAACTCGAATAAAAAGAAAAGAAATTCAGAGAAACACATGGAAATATTTTTGGAGTTTTTGGTTTTCTTCAACAAGCAAATAAAAAAGCAAAAACAAGAAAACTATTTACACGGGAAAGGTCCCAACAAACAAAAGAAGAACAAGGAAATCTTTTTGGATTTTTTAGTCCTACTACTAAGCATGCATAGAAAGTAAATTACTACAACTAAATTTTTTGGTTTTTCTAAGGGTTTTCAAACACACAAGAAGAAAGCAAGAAAATAAATGTAAGCATGGATGATACAATGAAAAAGTGTGAGCGCCAACAAGTGGTATAAGTGATCATGAATGTAAAGTCGGTGGAAACACGTACTCCCCCAAGCTTAGGCTTTTGGCCTAAGTTGGTAGTCAATCAGTAGTCTGGAGGGTAGTAGGGATCCTGAGGAGCGGGCGTCCACTCATCCCACTACGGAGGTGCCTGTGTAGCCTCGGTAGCAGCCTGAGCGTTCCAGTAGGCGAGGATGTCTGCAGGCATAATCCGATATCCGCCCCTAGCAACAGAATCAAACGAAGCAGGTGCAGGCAAGGGGATAACATCCGCCCCATGGCTGCACGGTCCAAGTAAACTGTGGTAAGAGAGACGTCATGGTGGCATATCGCCACCTTGAAGTGGGCCGCCAACCGAGTAGCAAAAATCCCACAATGTATTTTACCCTGAGATTTATTAAGAGGGAGGTGATGAGCCACAATAGCTCCCAAGCTATAGGTGTTGTCTCCCTCTATTGCACGACATAAAACAGCAAGGTCTGGTGAACTAAGTGCACCCACCTTCTCCCTAGCAAGCAAGCACTCGGTAATGAAGAGTGCAAAGTAACGAACAACAGGGAAATGTAAGCGACCGGCAGTAATTGCTGACACTCTCCTTTCATCACCCACTGTCAAAGTGCGTCAGAAATCCTCAAACTCAGCCGGCCTAGGCTCAGCCAAGCTCCCATCAGACGGGATCATGCATATGTCACAAAATTCAGTAAGTGGTATCTGGTGGTTCTCAGCATATAAATCAAAGCTCAATTCAGGAGGATTATTTCTAGGCAAGAAAGTAAAGCTTTGAACAAAGACGTTTGTGAGGATTTGGTGCTGGTCGCACTCATCTGCAATGAAGTCGGTGAGACCGGCGTTGGCAATGAATTGCATTAACTCCTCATGAATTCCAGCTTCTTGAAGGAACGGGATGTGCGTCCATTCGCACGGCCGTACCTCCGCCAACCTCCGAAGGTGGAGATCATTGTCAGAAGACTTCCCAATAACACCCTTGGAGTTCTTCTTAGAGCCAAATTTCCTGAAGATATTCATGTCCACGTACAATTTTTCCTATGAACAAAAATCTGAATTTTTAGTCCACAAAATTTTCCAACAAAACTTCACAAAACTAATAGCAACTACTCATAGGGATACATAGAGGCCATAGCAAGCATTCAAACTACTTAGAATACTAAGAATTGAACATGCAAGCACATCTACAGCAGCACCAAGAGTAGCTATTTATTCAAAGTATAAACCACTAAACCAAAAACTAATTGGACAAATGATGGAGTCACATACCAAGCAACAATCCCCCGAAACAGTTTCAGAAATGGAGCTTCGAGCAAAGAGATCGAAAATAGCAGCAAAATGAGCAAGAACTCGAGAGAGGGAGAGAGAGCAAGGGTGAATTTTTTCTACAGGTAGGTGACAATGTGGGATGAAGAGATAAGTGAGGGGGCCCACGTGGGGCCCACAACCCCCCAGGGTGCGCCAGGGGGTGCTGGCGCGCCCAGGTGGGTTGTGCCCACCTGGTGCACCTCCCTCTGGTAATTTTTGCACCAAAAATTCTTAAATATTCAGGAAAAATCATATAAATTTTTAGTGCATTCTGAGAACTTTTATTTTGGGGTCATTTTTTTATTGCACTGGAAATTCAGAAAACAGACAAAACATTGCATTTTATTTTATTTAACTAATAAAAATATAAAACAAAAGGTAGGGACAGAAGGTAGTGCTTACTAAATTCATCAACCTCATACCGCTCAAAAATGATTCATTAATAAGGTTGATCAAGTCTTATTAACAACCACTTTTGGTTAGTATGAAACTGAAGAACTTTCGTAATTCACTAAGTTACCTCCATGGGGATATGCATTTCCCC
Organism: Triticum aestivum; assembly: GCF_018294505.1. Taxonomy (NCBI): domain Eukaryota; kingdom Viridiplantae; phylum Streptophyta; class Magnoliopsida; order Poales; family Poaceae; genus Triticum; species Triticum aestivum. The sequence continues at coordinate 123,167,672 of NC_057805.1, forward strand.
AAAAATAAGTGTTTCATATTTCTTTCTGACGGTAGGTAGAGGTATTTGAAAACTTCCAATAGTGATTGTAGGAGATTTTTCAGTAACATTAATACCATTCACTTCGAATTGTTTCTTCAGAAAGTGCACTGTATGCTCATTACCATTGATATGAAAAGTGACCTTGCTTTTATTGCAATCAATAACAGCCTCTACAGTATTCAAGAAGGGTCTACCAAGGATAATCGACATGTTGTCGTCCTTGGGCATCTCAAGTATAACAAAGTCAGTCAAAATAGTAACATTAGCAACAACAACGGCCACATCCTCACAGATACCGATAGGTATGGCAGTTGATTTGTCAGCCATTTGCAAAGATATTTTTGTAGGCGTGAGTTTATTCAAGTCAAGTCTTTTATATAAAGAGAAACACACAACACTAACACCAGCTGCTAAATCACACAAAGCAGTTTTGACATAATTATTTTTAATAGAGCAAGGTATAGTTGGTTTTCCTGGATCTCCAAGTTTTTTAGGTACTCCATCTTTAAAAGTATAGTTAGCAAGCATAGTGGAGATTTCAGCTTCCGGTATTTTTCTCTTATTTGTGATGATGTCTTTCATATACTTTGCATAAGGAGGCATCTTCAAGATATCAGTCAAGCGAGTACGCAAAAAGACTAGCCTCAGCATCTCAGCAAAGCGTTCAAATTCTTCATCGTCTTTCTTTTTAGTTGACTTGGGTGGAAAAGGCATAGGTTTTTGAACCCGCGGTTCTCTTTCTTTACCGTGTTTCCTAGCCACAAAGTCTCTTTTGTCATATCTTTTTTTTAGGTTGTGGGTTATCAAGATCAACTGGTGGTTCTATCTCAACATCATTATCTGGTTCTTTTTCATTGGGTTGAGAGTCTTCATGAACCTCATCATTATCTTTTTCATTATCGCTAGGTGAGTGTTCATTACCAGATTGAGTTTCAGCATCAGAGATAGAAATTTCCTTTTCATTATCAGGAGGTTTTTCTATTTCAGGTTCACTAGAAGTGTGCAAAGTCCTATCATTTTTCTTTTTCTTTTTCTTTTTAGAAGGACTAGGTGCACTAGTGTTGTTTCTTTGTGAATCTTGTTCAATTCTTTTTGGGTGTCCCTCGGGATAAAGTGGTTCCTGAGTCATTTTGCCTCCTCTAGTTGCAACTCTAATAGCAAAGTCATGTATATTATGATTCATTTCATCAAGTAATTCTCTTTGTGATTTAGCAACTTGTTCTAACTGAGTTTGAACCATAGAAGCATGTTTTCCAACACCTCTAACATCATTTGAAATTCTAAATAGCAAGTCACTCAAGCAGGCAATCATATCAGAATTGTATTTCAATTGTTTCATAACATTTGCATTGAAGTGATCTTGTTTTCTAATGTAGTTTTCAAACCCATAAAAGCATTGACTAGGATGCATATTGTGAGGATTGACATTTTCATTGAACTTCATAAGAGAATTTATCTCTACCACCTTAGGCATTGGTGGTGTATTAAGCCCATGTATTTCTTCAATAGGAGGTAAACTTTTAACATCCTCGGCTTTAATACCATTTTCTTTCATAGATTTCTTTGCCTCTTGCATATCTTCAGGACTGAGATATAATATACCCCTCTTCTTTGGAGTGGGTTTAGCCGGTGGTTCGGGAAGAGTCCAATCATCATAATTTTTCAATATGTTATTCAATAATTCTTCAGCTTGTCCAACAGTTTGTTCCCTGAAAACACAACCAACACAAGTATCTAGGAAGTCCCTAGAAGCATCGGTTAGTCCATTATAGAAGATATCAAGTATTTCATTTTTCTTAAGAGGATGATCAGGCAAAGCATTAAGTAACCGGAGAAGCCTCCCCAAGCTTTTGGGAGACTCTCTTCTTTAGTTTGCACAAAGTTAAATATTTCCTATAAGGCAGCTTGTTTCATATGAGCAGGAAAATATTTTTCAGAGAAGTAATAAATCATATCCTGGGGACTACGCACACAACCAGGAGCAAGAGTATTGTACCAAGCTTTAGCATCACCGTTTAATGAGAAAGGAAATAATTTGAGAATAAAATAGTAGTGAGTTTTCTCATCATGAGTAAGAAGGGTGGCTATATCATTCAACTTAGCAAGATGTGCCACAACAGTTTCAGTTTCATAACCATGGAAAGGATCAGATTCAACCAGAGTAATTAACTCTGGTCGACAGAGAATTCATAATCCTTATAAGCAATACAGATAGGTGAAGTAGCAAACTTAGGATCACATTTCATTCTAGCATTCAGAGATTTTTCTTTATACTTGCATAATAATTTCTCTAAATCATCTCTATCATTGCAAGCAAGAATATCTCTAGTTGCTTCTTCACTCATAACATAACCATCCGGTACCTTAGGCAATTCATATCTAGGAAGGCTAGTTCTAGCAGGTGTTTCGGGAGTTTCAGTTTCAAGTTCATCATCAGATTCAACAACATCATGTTGTATAACTCTAGCAATTTGTTTATCAAGAAAGTCACCAAGTGGCACATCATCATTAGCAAGCAAGGTACTAGCATCATCATAAGCATCATCCATAGTAGAAGTAGCATCATCAATAATTTGCGACATATCAGAGATAGAATGTGGTGTTGTTGCAAATTTACTCATAACAGAAGGTGAATCTAAAGCAGAACTGGATGGCAGTTCCTTACCTCCCCTCGTCTTTGAGGGATAAATCTTAGTCTTTCGATCCTTCAGATTCTTCATAGTGATAATATGATAATAATCCCAAGTGACTCAACAAATATAGCTATGCTCCCTGGCAACGGTGCCAGAAAAAGGTCTTGATAACCCACAAGTATAGGGGATCGCAACAGTGTTCGAGGGTAACTATTTAACCCAAATTTATAGATTCGACACAAGGGGAGCCAAAGAATATTTGAAGGTATTAGCAGCTGAGTTTTCAATTCAACCACACCTAGAGATTAATTATCTACAGCAAAATGATCAGTAGCAAAGTAGTTTGATAGTTTTGATAGTAGTGACAGCAGCAACAGTAACAGTAACAGTGATAGCAGTAATTTGTAGCAAGTGTAATAGTGATGATAGCAGTAGTAACGCAGCAAAAACAATATAAGACAAATTCGTAGGCACTGGATTTTGTGACTTGTTGGATGATACTCATCATGAGACGGTTATAACCTAGGGCGATACGGCACTAGCTCCAGTTCATCGATATAATGTAGGCATGTATTCCGTAAATAGTCATACGTGCTTTATTAAAAGAACTTGCATGACATATTTTGTCCTACCCTCCCGTGGTAGTGGGTTCCATATTGGAAACTAAGGGATATTAAGGCCTCATTTTAATAGAGAACCGGAACAAAGCATTAACACATAGTGAATACATGAACTCCTCAAACTACGGTCATCACCGGGAATGGGCCCGGTTGTTGTCACTCCGGGGTTGCCGGATCATAACACGTAGTAGGTGACTATAACTTGCAAGATCGGATCTAAAACATGAATATAATGATGAATTCATAAACGGTTCAGATCTGAGTTCATGGCACCCGAGCCCAAAGTGACAAGCATTAAGCATAGCAAAGTCATAGCAGCATCAATCTAAGAACACAGTGGATACTAGGGATCAAGCCCTAACAAAACTAACTCGATTACATGATGAATCTCATCCAACTCCTCATCGACCAGCGAGCCTACGAAGGAATTACTCACTCCCGGTGTGGAGCATCATGGAATTGGCAATGGAGAACGATTGGTGATGACGAAGAACGGAGATCCCCCTCTCCGGAGCCCCAAACGGACTCCAGATCTGCCCTCCCGAGGAAGAACAGGGCTTGGCGGGGGCTCCATCTCGTGGATCGTGATAATTCTTTCTCCCTGATTTTTTTCTGGAAATATGTGATTTTATAGTATCAGGGGGGTCGTCAGCAGGGCCACCAGGTGGGTACAACCCACCTGGGCGCGTCAGGAGAGGGGGGTGCGCCCTGGTGGGTCGTGCCCAACCAGGGCCCCCTCTCTGGTGGGTCTTGGCTCCAAAAATCCTTATTTATTCCATAAAAATTCCTCGCAAAGTTTCGTTCCATTCTGAGAACTTTTATTTTTGCACAAAAACAACACCATGGTAGTTCTGCTGAAAACAGCATCAATCCGGGGTTAGTTTCATCCAAATCATGCAAACTAGAGTCCAAAACAAGAGGAAAGCTTAAGAAAAAGTAGATATATTGGAGACGTATCAGCCCCGCAAGTAGGCCACAATGAGAACACCAAGAGGGAGTTCTGGGAAGGCCTGGAAGACATGGTTAGGAGTGTACTGATTGGTGCGAAGCTCTTCATAGGAGGAGACCTCAATGGCCACGTGGGTACATCTAACACATGTTTTGAAGGGGTGCATGGGGGCTTTCGCTATGGCATCAGGAATCAAGAAGGAGAAGATGTCTTAAGCTTTGCTCTAGCCTACAACATGATTGTAGCTAACTCCCTCTTTAGAAAGAGAGAATCACATCTGCTGACTTTTTGTAGTGGCCAACACTCTAGCCAGATTTATTTCATCCTCTCGAGAAGAGAAGATAGGCGTGCGTTCCCAGACTGTAAGGTGATACCTGGAGAGAGTGTTGTACCCCAGCATAAGCTGGTGGTTGATGACTTCCGCTTTCGGATTCGTGTCTAGCGGGATAAGCATGCCAAAGTCGCTAGAACGAAGTGGTGGAAGCTCAAGGGGGAGGTAGCTCAAGCGTTGAAGGAGAGGGTCATTAAGGAGGGCTCTTGGGAGGAAGGAGGGGATGTAGACAATGTGTGGATGAAGATGGCGACTTGCATTCGTAAGGTGGCCTCGGAGGAGTTTGGAGTGTCTAGGGGAAGGAGAAGCGAAGAGAAGGATACCTGGTGGTGGAATGATGATGTCCAGAAGGCGATTAAAGAGAAGAAAGATTACTTCAGACACCTGTACCTGGATAGGAGTGCAGACAACATAGAGAAGTACAAGATGGCGAAGAAGGCTGCAAAGCGAGCTGTTGGTGAAGCAAGGGGTCGGGCATATGAGGACCTCTACCAACGGTTAAGCATGAAGGAAGGCGAAAGGGACATCTATAAGATGGCCAAGATCCGAGAGAGGAAGACGAGGGATATTGGCCAAGTCAAATGCATCAAGGACGGAGCAGGCCAACTCTTGGTGAAGGACGTGGAGATTAAGCATAGATGGCGGGAGTACTTCGACAAGCTGTTCAATGGGGAGAATGAGAGTTCTGCCATTCAACTGGACGACTCCTTTAATGAGACCAGCATGCGCTTTGTGCGGCGAATCCAGGAGTTTGAGGTCAAGGAGGCTTTAAAAAGGATGAAAGGACGCAAGGCGATGGGCCCTGATTGTATCCCCATTGAGGTGTGGAAAGGTCTCGGGGACATAGCGATAGTATGGCTAACCAAGTTTTTCAACCTCATTTTTCGGGCAAACAAGATACCAGAAGAATGGAGATGGAGTATATTAGTACCAATCTTCAAGAACAAGGGGGATGTTCAGAGTTGTACTAATTACCGTGGAATTAAACTGATGAGCCATACGATGAAGCTATGGGAGAGAGTCATTGAGCACCGCTTAAGAAGAATGACAAGCGTGACCAAAAATCAGTTTGATTTCATGTCTGGGAGGTCGACCATGGAAGCCATTTTCTTGGTACAACAACTTATGGAGAGATATAGGGAGCAAAAGAAGGACTTGCATATGATGCTCATTGACTTGGAGAAGGCCTATGATAAGATACCGCGGAATGTCATGTGGTGGGCCTTGGAGAAACACAAAGTCCCAGCAAAGTACATTACCCTCATCAAGGACATGTACGATAATGTTGTGACAAGTGTTCGAACAAGTGATGTCGACACTGATGACTTCCCGATTAATATAGGACTGCATCAGGGGTCAGCTCTGAGCCATTATCTTTTTCCATTGGTGATGGATGAGGTCACAAGTGATATACAAGGAGATATCCTATGGTGTATGCTCTTTGTGGATGATGTGGTGCTAGTTGACGATAGTCGGGCGGGGTTAAATAGGAAGTTAGAGTTATGGAGACAAACCTTGGAATCGAAAGGGTTTAGGCTTAGTAGAACTGAAACCGAGTACATGATGTGCGGTGTCAGTACTACTAGGTGTGAGGAGGGGGAGGTTAGCCTTGATGGCCAGGTGGTACCCCAGAAGAACACCTTTCGGTATTTGGGGTCAATGCTGCAGGAGGTTGGGGGTATTGATGAAGATGTAACCATCGAATCAAAGCCGGATGGATGAAGTGGCGCCAAGCTTCCGGCATTCTCTGTGACAAGAGAGTGCCACAAAAGCTAAAAGGCAAGTTCTACAGGACGGCGGTTCGACCCGCAATGTTGTATGGCGCTGAGTGTTGGCCGACTAAAAGGCGACATGTTCAATAGTTAGGTGTGGCGGAGATGCGTATGTTGAGATGGATGTGTGGCCACACGAGGAAGGATCGAGTCCGGAATGATGATATACGAGATAGAGTTGGGGTAGCACCAATAGAAGAGAAGCTTGTCTAACATCGTCTGAGATGGTTTGGGCATATTCAGCGCAAGCCTCCAGAAGCTCCAGTGCATAGCGGATGGCTAAAGTGTGCGGAGAATGTCAAGAGAGGGCGGGGTAGACCGAATTTGACATGGGAGGAGTCCGTTAAGAGAGACCTGAAGGATTGGAGTATCACCAAAGAGGTAGCTACGGACAGGGGTGCGTGGAAGCTTGCTATCCATGTGCCAGAGCCATGAGTTGGTTGCGAGATCTTATGGGTTTCACCTCTAGCCTACCCCAACTTGTTTGGGACTAAAGGCTTTGTTGTTGTTGTTGTTGTTGTTGTTGTTGTTGTTGTTGTTGTTGTTGTTGTTGTTGTTGTTGTTGTTGTTGTTGTTGTTGTTGTTGTTGTTCTTGTTGTTGTTGTTGTTCTTGTTGTTCTTGTTCTTGTTGTTCTTGTTATCTCATTAGTCCCTTTTAAGCCGCCAGTGTATCTTCACCATCCGTATAACCCGACACTTATCTTCCGGTTTAACCATGGTTAATCTTCATAGCACTTATCTTTCTGCCTTACGAATTGGCCTTACTTAACATACTTGCTTTCTGATCACTGGCCGGCTTAACAGCATAATCTTAAACTGGAAATATTTTCTTTCGTAGTCACAAATGTCTAAAACCAAGACTGTCACCTCATGCAACTGGGTCACTTCCTGGGTTACCGAGGAAACATTGAACAAGTATGTTCAGACAGGCGTCTTGGCGAAAAAAGATGTCATCCATTGGAGGGTCCCAGGCACAGAAACCCCTCCTAAGACCAAGGAAAGTGAAGTAATTGTCTTTACTGATCATCTGCTCTGAGGTTTTACCCTTCCCGGCTCAAAATTCTTCCGTGATGTGCTGCACTTTTTCAAGCTCCATCCTCAAGATATCGGGCCCAATTCCGTTTCAAACATCTGCAACGGACCCTATGAATGTTGATCCAGAGAACGCTAAGCCGCCCAGCCCCGCTCAGCCAGCTCAAGAAACCGAAGATGTCATAGTTACTGCGATGGCTTACACAGCACCAGGTAACCCCACTGTCTTGTCCAAGCACAATGCCAAAGAGGAATTCTCAGCTGCTGACAAAGGCAAGTGGAAACTGGATCTGGAGAGCTATGCTCAATCCAATGCCCAAGAGCTTCACGCGGGTTATTTGAACCGCCTTCACACCAGCTGCGACTTTGAAGCCGGCTTGGTTAATCTTATGAAAGATTGTTTTGAGGTAAGCAAAAAACTTTTCTCATACAAATATATATATCTGTCAGCCGCCAAGTCTATTGGATACGAAAAACTTGAATATGATGTAGACTTTAAATCCTTGTTGATCTTGTAGCTATACCATAGTAATGTGTAATTTGTAAAGCCAGAACATGTAGCTCCCAAGGGCCGGCTTAAACCAGAAAGTTAAGCCGGGACTTCAAATAGTAGTGCTCAATTTCGCACATGTAGCCACCAAGGGCTGGCTTAATCAGTATGGCTAAGCCGAGACTTATCACCATATTTACGCATAAAATCCGAATATGTAGCCCCCATGAGCCGGCTGTAGTCGTAGATAACTTAGCTGGGTCATTAAAGTTTTGTCTTCAAAAAGAGCAATGTGCATTAGCCCCCAAGTGCCAAGTAAAATGCTTGTATTGTGCTTGGGACTTCAAATAATATGATGATAATGCTGCCTATCTTTTGCATGTTGCAGGCTGAACTAAATATGAAGGAATCCCAAGTCAATGATCTGAGGCAAAACATCCAAACCCAGCAATCGCAGACTTCAAAGGCTAAATCAGAGCTGAAGACCGCTTTGGAAAACATTGAAAATCTGGAAAAAGGACTTCAGTGCTGAGAGAATCGGCTGGGAGACCGAGAAGGCGGCTCTATTGAAAAGAGCAGAAGATGCCGAAGCTACCGTTAAGTTGGTAACCGATGAGTTGTCCGGTTTAAATTATCAAATCAACAGCATGACAACTGCCATCTTTGGTAAGTAATATTGTACTTCAATCTTTCATCATCAATATTGATCAACCATTGAGATGGTTTGTAAATATCTTTGGCAATGCAGGCTCCAGAAGCTCCAAGCCGGGTCAAGACATGCGCATCCGGCTTAAGGCTGTATATACTCTTGTGGAACAGCTGTACACTGGTGCTCAACGGGCTATCTCTGTTGCCTCCTATAAAAAACAACCACCTTCCCTCATCAAGGAAGTGTTGGAAAAGTTGTCCGTGCTTCCACAAAGGGTTGAAGACTTGAAACGATCCGCCGCCAGAGCTGGTGCCATCACCGCACTGAGCGGCCAAAAGCATGGCAAGCAGAACTTGACCCGGAAGAGCTAGCCACCGGTTTCCAAAGCTTAAAAGAAGATGGGTACGGTCTCCCTTCAGCGCCGATGACTTCACCAATATAGTAAGGGAGATGCGTCCTTTGGCAAGCAAATTGGCTGAAGAAACTGATATCTCCAAGTATCATCCGGTTTATGATGCTGATAATGCAAAGGTGAAGGCACCGGTTCATGAGTCCGTGGACCTTATCCCGCCAACACGTAAGCATACCTTTGCCCCTGATATTGACCCGTCAAGCCTTATAGAAGATGATGATGTACTTAGAGCTTTGACTGGGATCAACTGGGCCGCATCTGACTTCCAGCCAACGGGTGAACAAGAAGAAGAAGAACTGGTGCAAGATAACTCGGAATATTAAACACGCCAAGGCCAAGACAACTGATCCAAGTGCCGGCTTATCATCCACAGCATGGATGCTATGTGCATCAAAAAACACTTATTCTTTTGAGCCGCATGCCGTCGTGCATGTTTTTTATTTTTATAACACTTTAAGCCGGCGACCTTGATATGGAAAAATTTGCCATTTTTCTGCTTATAATAGTATCAATCAAACGAGTCATATTCATCATACTCCATGCACACAAGCAGATAACATGTGCCCTGGCGGTTTACCCCAGGGCGGGTCATGATGTCCAGTATAAAAGCCATCGGTGACTGTATAGTCCAGGACCAGGGCGGGTTAATTAAAACCTCACATATTCATACAACAAGTAAACAACATACCTGTGAAATTTGTTCATACTGCCGGCTTATCACCTGAGATGTAGCAAGGGTAACAGCCCAAAGACTTAGAGTGCAGCGCTCGAAGTGCACAAACAAAACATACTGGTGACTTATTGTCCAAAGCCACGCCAGGTTGTTAAAGCCCTTAGATACGCTCAAATATGAGCCACAAAGATTAAGGCTACATGGCCTGAATCGTTTTAAACCACATGTCAATATGGTACAAAAGATGAACCCAAATAATGTTCAAATAACATATCAAACCAGAAAAAACAAGGCTTTCATAGGCTGCCAAACCTCAATATCAAGTGCTATTCAAGGGCCGCACAACCACTGAGTTAATCCTTTATTTAAAGCTATAAGCCGGGCCTCACATAACCGATCATCGTTTTAACTTTGACAAGTTCAGGGTCTTTATAAGATTGACTGTCAAGAGTTCGGCGAGTCATTCCAGGATTACCTGGGCGGAGTAGTAGACATACAAAGGCAGGATAACCCGGATTTTTGGTGAATACACCTGGCGTCCAAGATCGTCAAAAGGGTAAATATAGTTATGTTCATTGAACAGGAAGCCCCCAAGTGACCTTTAATAAGCCATCAATGTAGGTTACCTATGTTTGAACTGCACATTATAGCAAGTTCTCTTTGGCAAGCATTCAACTTGAGCAAAAAAGCCCCCAAGTCGTTTGCAACAAGGCGTATAAGCTGGATCACAGGGTAATCATAGCTATGCTCAATGAGCAGGAAGCCCCCAAGTGATCTTATGAATGGACACTAAAGACTCAGATACTCAGAAATGGAATGACAGAGGCCCTGAATTATCAGGGATGTCGGCTTTATTATACTGATCATAATATATACATTGGTAGAAGTATCACTACAAAAAAATACACTTCTGTGATGATACGTGTTTGTCACAGTAGGTCACGTTTTCTGTCATGCATGTACATCCATGACGATTTTATGACAGAATCAAGATAGTCATACCTGTGCTGTCTTAGAAGTTTTCCATGACATTACCAAAATTATCATCACGGAAGTGTCCACTTCCATGATGATAAATCACGCGTCATAGAAGTGCTTTCGTCAATGGTGACTTGACACGTGGCATCCACCGTAATGGGTCACCGTTAAGCTACCGGGTTCCAGTTTGGATCCGATAACCCATTAACAGCGCGGACCAATGGGGATTTTCCACGTGTAAAATTCTCATTGGCCGGCAGATCCACGTGTCAGCCCGGCGTTCGGACAGTTGTCATCCAGTGAATGGACGGAACACGCCTATGATACGTCGACACGTGTCTCGGCCCAACAGTGGCCCATTCAGGTTAAAAGGCCGAGCCCGTCAAAATAAGCGGGCCGGCCCATTAGCGGCCTACTTGAGTCAGGCCCGTTTACAAGCACGGTCCATACAAGTTACACAGAATTGGCCCATCAGAGGCCCATTCTAGATTTGACAATTTCCAGCCCATCGTGAGTTTAAGCCCGTTAACGGCCCGCTACGTCTTTGGGCCCAATTATGGCCCGAGCTTCTTTCAGCCTGTTAGCAGCCCATCATCAGTTCCAGCCCGTTAACGGCCCGGACGTCTTTCAGCCTTTTCTCGGCCCATTCTGCAGTTGGGCCAATTCTAGCCCGCTGTGACTTTAGGCATGTCCTCGGCCCATTCGGTAAATGGGCCAACTCCTAGCCCATTTTGTCTCTCGGCCTGTTAATGGCCCGCACAACAGTTGGGCCTTTGACTTTGGGTCCATTAGGGGCCCATGTTCCGCAGGGCATCATTTCAGCCCAACGCGACTTTCGACCTGTTAAAAGCCTAGTTTGCAAATTGGGCCTCCTCTGGCCCATAACACTTTCGCCCTCTTACTGGCCCGTAAAGTAAAAGGGCCGAGACAAAATTGACATGTATTTCAGCCTGCTAGAGGCCTGCGGGCCATTTCCATTTATACGTCCCTATCAAGCTTTTGGCCTGTTAATGACCTGCTAAGAGCCGTTGTTACGGTGGGCCACATCATTTGGGATCCACTTAATATTATTTTGACCAGCCCAATTAAGGCCTGCTTTGACTACATATGTTTGTTCATTTGTATGGCGTACAGGAAATGTTTGGGCGTGTTGGCCCCCGTTTCAATGATATAGCATATTCAAGAATTATCCTACTCTATACTACCACCTCTAAAAAATATACACTATACAATAAAAATACTAAGGCATAGAAACGTAGAATAATCCTACACTATACAATAAAGAAATTACAGCCAAATATACCCACTGGGCATTATAGTTCGGCACCAGTGATAATAAAGCGTACAAAAAAAGCAAATTACATACACTGGACAAATAAAGCTCATACATCATGGACAAGCATCAACAGAATTTACCATTTGAACTATAATCTCTTCAAAAAATAGGATTGGCCGGATTTAGATAGCATAACTTTTAGTCTGCAAAATCTCCAATTCCTTCGTGGTTACATCAGTGTCTTGTTACATTTTTTTGACTCCTGCATCTAATACCTGCAAGTCCAGTCTCAACTTGTTGATTCTACGTTGAGAATCATGTACACGTTATCTTGCCACCTCTAGTTGATGCTCGAGAACATCAGCACATTCCAATTCCAATCTATAATCATTTGGTAATGGCCATGCCACACTGCTCGCGGATCTTTGTGTTGATGTCACTTCATCCTGAAATGGTTCTGTAAGTACACATGACTAGGGCAAAAATATAGTTACAACAGTGAAGCGAGCAAGACAGACTGTTTTGTACATGGCAAAACAGGACTAACAATAATGTTACACGTCATGAAGCATAAGCAGGTGATATTTTAAAAATTATAAAAATGGTAGTTTGTGCAGCGCGCATACGGAAATCTCTCTTAGCTCACCAGAGGAGCATGATGTTGGGGCCAAATCCAAAACACAGACAAGTTACAAATTTAGACAGCACGTTGCGTATAAGTAAGAAAGCAGTTGGCCATTCTGTAGCTCAATTAAAGTCTTAGGGAGCATAATGAACAGGAGAGGGATTCATACAAACGTACTACAACAAGCAAAACTATGTAATCATTAGCCTAGTATAAACTAGATTGTGAGCCTCATGCAGTAATAGTTGGTTAACAGACTTCAAAGCTTCAGACACACTTCGCCAGAGTAATTAAATGGCAAGGACTTTAATTATGTCAACTAATAGTTATACAAGTACCCAACATCAGGCATCATTGTTTGGGCATCTCATTAACTGAGGACAAATAAAGCAATTGAAAAAAGAGAAAATTAACTATGCCTGAAACAAACAAGGAATTGAACTGTTGAGTTGGATACAGTGACTTACCTTAACTGGTTGAACATGCTCAGTGTTGCTGCTACTTCTCTTGCAAGGCTCCTTCCTAACATCTTGTACATGGAAATCCTCAATCTTATCTTCATTGCACCCCCTCTGCAAGGTGACACAAACTAGTTACTCGTCTCCTTGGTAGATAAATATGCATACTTTCCAGTCTGTGAACAACACAAAAGGATGAGATTATAACAAAACAACACCACATAATGAAACATGCCACATCTCTTGCACTTGCACACAATGAAATGAGCATTTACTATGTGTGCTCTATGTAAAAACTAGGAATACCTTCAAACTGGATCCCCAGGTACTCTTGGAGAGCCTACTTTAGTGTACAACCAAACCTTTATGTCACCTATGAGTTAGAAAAGCCCCCACTACATCAGCCCTTAGTGTTTAAATCATTGACAAGCTCTGTTAGAGTGTTAGGTCAAGAACAACAAGTAATCAAAGCAAACAATCCTAGTATGGCTGGCTGATACAGAGAAGCAATTGAACAAATGTGTGAGCAAATCTTACATATCAAGAAAAGAAGTAAAGAAGGAGGCTTAAAGACCATCATTTGACTGACCAGATTTAAGGGGCATTTAAACATCATGTGCAACGTATGAACTAACATAAACATTGCATATTCTAGATTCTACAATGGAATGCACATGTATTAGTTTATGCCATGTATGATGATGCCTAAATGTACACTATAGCAGGCAGGAGCGATTCATCATTGCACGCATAATTGAATTACAAGTTAAGGGCCAGTTCTATTCCACCTTTTCAGAGCTTATTGTCAAAACTAGCCATAAAAGTTGTAAAGAAGTCATTTTCGAGTTATGGGCTAGGGCTTAACTTATTTCGCTTTGGAGGGGGTGTTTCGGGTAGAAGCTCAGTAAAAATTGAAGGGAAGGGGAATAGTGAAATGACTCTGTTGTATGCCTATATTACACTCAAAATGCAAACGCTCACGCCTGCGTCACACCTGACCCTCAAGTAATAACAAACACGCAAGCGTTCATTGCGCCGCCCGCTTGCATCTCCCCTTCCCTTTCCCTCTACCTCGATCCCCTGCCTGCAGCGCTAGGGTTCCTCCAGCGAGCCATCGCCACTGGTCCCATCTGGTCTGGTCCTCGATGAAGCTCTGTCCAGCTAGGCTACATGGCCAGCGGGTAGGGCCAAATCTCCCCTGCTGCTCCTCCCTCTGGCGTCGCCCCTCATTCTCATGGTCTCCAGCAGCTACTCCACTGTGGTCCGTCCAACACACTACTCCGGCGGGCGCCGCATAACTACGGCCGATGCCACACTGCGGCAAAAGGCACCTTATTCCCCCTCCCCTCCTCATAGGTTGTGGCCTTGAGGTGCTGTTGAAGGATGAGCTCATCCAACAAGGTGAGGATCTCCTCTTTTTTTTTTGCCAAATTTTCATTCTGATCCACTATACGATGAATTACTATGAGCTGCTTCTGCTGCTGCTATATGATGCATTGCTATGAGCCGCTCCTGCTGCTGCTATCTGATGAACTACTATGAGCTGCTACTGCTGCTGCAATATGATGAGTTGCTATAAGCTGCTCCTGCTGCTGCTATATGATGAATTGCTATGAGCTGCTCCTGCTGCTGGTATATAATGAATTGCTATGAGCTGCTCCTGCTGCTGCTATATGATGAATTTCTATGAGCTGTTGCTGGTATATGATGAATTACACACTACTGCTGCTGCTGCTGTATGATGAGTTGCTATGAGCTGTTGCTGCTATATGATGCTTTCAGGTGGTGCTTCTATATGATAATAACCAGCCACTTGGACCATCGAATTTCAATAAATAATTATTCTTCATTTAAATGTGGGTCATGCGTTCTTCGTTTAAATTAGGCAATGGGATCTCTATGGAAGACATTGACCAAAGTAGATTGTGCCAAGTAGATGGTATCTTTGTATTTGCATTTTGAACAAATAGTGATGGTAGTTTTCCTATTATATTAATTACTGCACTGGGTTCAATTTGTGATGTTTGCAAGTCAAATTAATTTTCATAGGGGCAGCAAAATGACAAAATATAATGCAATCTAGACTTTTCACTGATCATACCAAAGATAAGCTGGAAAGGAAGGCAATGAAAAGAACTGGTTGGCTTATTACCTGGAGCTTATATTCACAGGTGCTTATTTTCTTAGGATAACTCATAATAACTGTCCCTAAGAAACTTGGCCAATAGAACTGATGTACAAATAACATGTCACGATGATTGCAATGGAGGAGTGACCTACCATAGCACACTATATAGGCTCACCGCTGCCTCTCCTTTTTTTGCGATGTTCCATGGAATTGCCACATACATCTTCTACTTTTTCATTGCATAACCCTATCTGCAAGTTGACACGACTAATTTCAGACATCTCTACATTATAATACATTGCATATCCCTTGCGCATATTTAAACCACCAATTAACGATTGTGTGCATAGCATAAACTAGCCATGACTATGTGTGTTGGAGTAGCAAGCACTCTAAGGGAGCCTAATGTAGTGCACTGGAATTCCTACATGCCACCTACGATTTTGTGTAATGTACTAACTCTGTTCCTAAATATATGTCTTTGTAGAGATATTCCAGTATGGACCACATACAGATGTATATAGATGCATTTTCGAGTGTAGATTCACTCATTTTGCTCTGTATGTATCCTATAGTGGAATCTCTAGAAAGACTTATATTTAGAAACGGAGGTACGACGCAGTATCATGTATGACATCTACATATCTAATTTAGCAGCCAGTAGTAGAAATCATTGTCTGCACAAAGGGATTACTGGTCGAAAATCCTGGCAAAGCATGCTGGCAGGCACACAACAATACAAGAGAGAGAGAGACGCACTTACAAGATCATAGCAATGCCTCAGTCCAGGATCTTGGTTGGCCAAGCTGTTAGATCCAGAAGAAACATCGTCCTTGTAGTTTTGACCAGCTACATAACATGTAATAGCGACCTGTTAGTATATTTGAAGTACATCGGGCAGGTGATGCTGGACGGGTTTAAAGGTGACAAGTACCTAGGCCGTGGCGGGTGCTTGGCATCTTGCCAGACGGTGGGAATCAGGTTAGAAACGTCAAGGGTGATGACGTTGCACTGGCTGTCGGCGTCCGGTAAGGAGATTTAGAATCGTCGAGTAGGGTGTTTGTGGAGCGGCTCCGGTAGGGTGGACTACAGTGTGGGCGAAGCGGATCTGAGGCCATGGACGAGAGCGTCAGCGAAGCTGCTCCGGTGGTCGGGTTCAGGATGGTGCCGACAATGCGGATCTGCGGCCGTGGACGGGGCGTCAGAAGCTGCTCCGGTAGGTCGGACGATGGTGCGACGAAGCGGATCTGAGGCCGTGGACTTGTGAGTTGGCAAAGCGGCCCCGGTAGGGTTGAGAATGGTATAGGTGAAGCTACTTCGGTAGAGTTGACGATGGTGTCAGCGAAGCGGCTCCGGTAGGGTTGAGGAAGGTGTCGGCGAAGAGGATCAGAGGCCGTCGACGGGGGCGTCGGTGGGGCGGCTCCGGGGGGTGTGGACGAAGCGTCTCTGATGGGGAGTACAAAGGAGCCGTTGCAGATGCGCTGGGGTTGATGAGAGTACCGGCGAAGGAGATCCGGCGTCGTGGACAAGGCCGGCACTGAATGGGCTATGGTACAATGGTGGATGAGAAATCTACTTGTTTCTAGGGGAGGTGGGAGGGGTAGATGCATTCGCAGAAGCAGATCCAGCGAGGTGGACGCCGCTGGCAGTGAATGGGCTCCGGTATGCCGGTGGATGAGCAGTCTAGGGTTTCTAGAGGGGAGGGGTAGAAAGGCCGATGAAGTACGGACGGCGTGATGTAAGATGCTCTGGTGTTGTGGAGTTAGTCGTTTTTGCGGGAGGGGGAGAGGAAACGGGGGTGCCGTGTGGTGGGGGGAACCGAAAGTTACCAAAGCAGCCCCGACCTATTATGTAGATGAGGGCGGTATTGTAACTGTTGTAATCCACGCACCAAGGACAAAAGGGGAATTTCGCATACTAAAGACTAGGTGGTAGAAATTTTCGAAGGAGGCGGGAGATTTTGCTGCCCGCGGGATCGTTCATATCCAGTTTCAACTAATTTTGGACCATGCTAGCAGGAAGGTCATGCGAGACTATGTACACGGGGCACGCGTCAGCAGTTAATAACTGTTGTGAAGTCCACCCAAGAAAAAAGACAATAACTTGGGATGATGCACCGATAACTTGGATGTTCACACGGGCGCGGCCAATCGTACGGGTGTAGAGGCGCTTTCACAAAAAAAGATCAAACGCTCAGCCTATGTATTTCTCGTATAAATAGATAATTTAGTGCCATTGGTTATTTACTTTAAACATAATGCATTGACGTGTTATTGTAGAGGCGCACAAAAAAGGATATTAGTCCCAAAGAATGGATATTGTAGTCCGCTACTTAAAAGTGTTACCTCATATGATTACATAGCCTCCATTTCATAAATTGCGTACCCTTTGAATTCATATATGAATATTACATATATTACTTCATAATAGAACCTTAAATCATCCAAGACTAATGAATTTGAATGCAAGACTAACAATGGTGCATGTACATGATAGCTACATTGGTTGTTTGAAGAAACATCAATGTAACTTTGGCATGCACAATTGAAAAGGTTTATTTAGAAAGAAAAAATGTGATATGTGAGTGTCCAATCTTTATAGCGTTGAATAGATATTGTACCTTTGGCCACGATACGAAGTAGATATTGATTTATGTTCAAGCGATGCACGTCCACGATCGCTAGATAGTGATATGTGAATGAATTATGCAATCTCTCTCACACGCACACATATCTCATTTCCCCGTGGGCATCGGAATCACACACGCGCACTTCATGTATTTCTCTCCCTCCGTCAAGGTTGAAATTTGTCTTTCTACCCCGTCCTACAAGTCTCTCACATAGAAACACACACGCTCTCTCTGTCGAACACGCCCACTCCTTTAATTTCTCCCACCCACAACCACTAATATCTCAAAGTATAATTATGTCTCTCACACATATGCCTAAGGTTAACTCGAGTTCCGGAACCATATGAATACATACAATGGGATTCCAGCAGAGCACCTTTTGTTTTGAGATTTCGCTCACACACACACACACATACACACACACACACATGCGCGCGTAGACATTGTTACTCGCTTCATTTTTCCGGCACTTGCATGCACACCGTTTGTTTATCTCCGTGATGCTTTAAGATGCCTCGCACACATGCTATCTACCTATCCCTTAATATAGATATGTGTCACACAAACTCCTTCTCCCTACTAGCAAGATGCCCATGCGTTGCACGGAACATCAAGATGCATTTGTATGAGTAGTTTATCTTGTGGGAAAAAAAGGATGAATGAGGGAAGGCCTTATTTGCAAATGTGGAGAGGGGTGTGGGTATCTTTTTGCAAAATTACCATAGTTTCCTTCCTATTTGTCGGATATAAATCGGATGGCCTATATTGCAGGATGGCAAGCACACCACCATCACCAACTCTGTTTTTATAAGAGTAGAGATATCTAAGTGTCACTGCCCCCCCACACCCACACACACACACTTCCCGACACCGAAGGAGTAGGGTGACACCTCGATCTTGATACTAATCTATCTACTGGCTTCTCTCTCAAACACACACACACACACACACACACTACCCGACACCGAAGGAGTAGGGTGGCACCTCGATCTTGATAGTAATCTATCTACTGCTTCTCTCTCAAACACACACACACTCGCTAGTTGTGCCTCTGTGCCTACCGCGCACACTCTCGCTACGTCTTTCTCTCCCTCCCCCCCTCCCCACCCCCACCCCAACAATGACAATAGAAGGGTGACAACTCGATCTGATCTTGATCTGTCAATTGGGTTCTCTCTCAAACATTGTGTCTCATTGCCTCGCTCAGACACACTCAATACGTCTTTCTCTCCGTAGCCCCCTCGAGATGTAGACTTCTCGCGTGCGCACAGCTGTAGTGACGATGACGCTGAACTCAGTGTGCCTTGTTTGTACCAGCCTCATGTGATAGTTTTCACCCTGTTTTCTGTTAATTAACAAGGCAACCTTTTCTTTGTTACTACTAGTGAATCTGAAATCATTCGGGGCAGACATAAAATATATCACTTCAACCCAATTATCGCAGTAACTATTTTAAAAGAAACTAGCTAGATGCCCGTGCGTTGCACGGAACATCAAGATGCATTTGTATGAGTAGTTTATCTTGTGAGAGAAAAGGATGAACGAGGAAGGCCTTATTTGCAAACGTGGAGAGGGGTGTGGGTATATTTTTGCAAAATTGCCATAGTTTCCTTCCTATCCGTTAGATATAAATCCGATGGCCTATATTGCAGGATGGCACGCACACCATCATCACCAACTCTGTTTTCTACTCCCTCCGTTCCTAAATATTTGTCTTTTTAGAGATTTCAACAAGTGACTACATACGGAGCAAAATGAGTGAATCTACACTCTAAAATATGTCTACATACACATCCGTATGTGGTAGTCAATTTGAAATCTGAAAAAGACAAATATTTAGGAACGGAGGGAGTATAAGAGTAGACATGGAGATATATCTCCAGCATGGTCCACAACAAAAATGTGCTGGACTGGTTAGCGCCGGATGCTCGCAACGCGATGACCTGAGTTCGAATTCTGTCTTTAACTTTAGATTTTTATATTATATATTACTTATTTAATATATACTTCTTTCGCTACTGTACTGACAGTGGAACCCACAGAGTACTTAGAATACAAGATTAAGGATGGACTTGTTTCTTTTTAACTTTCTGTATGAAGCTGTAGCCACCCTGCAAGTCACGTGTACACTGTACATGCAATTAACTTTTTATAGAGGGAGAATCATACACGCAATTAACTCCAATGGATTGGATGTGACTATTATTTCCAGCATAAGAGCATCTCCAATGGAAGCCGGCAAATTTCCTCCCGCTTCCTTCCGCGGAGGACGACATCAAACGCCAGCGGCATACATTTTCACAACTCTAACCAACCAGATGAAATTCGTGCAAACACGGACTGATTTCATATAAGCATGAAGGATTTTGTATTAAAAATCCGGATCTTCATATAAACATGATGGATTTCATTACATTTACATGAACTAAGCAGTGCTAATCCGGCTCTTTTGGTATAATTGATACCCCCTCCGTCCGGAAATACTTGTCCTAGAAATGGATGTATCTAGACTTATTTTAGTTATAGATACATCAAATTTATCCATTCTTAGAACAAATATTTCCCGCCAGCCGGAGAGGGAGTACCTAATCTAAATGGCCGCCTGCGGATCCCTTTGTCTTCCTCATGTTCGCCAGACACTTGCGGGGTTGACGAAGGTCCTCGGAAGAGACGAAGCAGCAAAGAAACCACCTGAATGGGCAGTCGTCACCTCGGCGATGGCCTTCATGGGACCCAAGGGGCGGCGGCCTCCTCGATGATGGCGGCGAACATGGAGAAGCTGGCCACCGACTCGTCGCTCAACACACACCCGGCTTCTGTCTCTGCCTGCATGGCGCTGCCGCAGGCACGGGAGGTGCGCCCACAGACACGGGAGGCGCGACCACCGCAGACACTGGTGGCGCGGTATGACGCGACAACGACGACGCCCGTACCGGCGTGCTCGCTACCGTGCCGGCGTGGAGCAACTCGCCACTCCTCATCGAGCTGAACTAGAGCGGCGAGTTTGTTGAACCACGCGCCGGCTTGGGGCGGCAACTGGCTCCGTCGGGCCATGCGAGGTTGGTCAAGCACCGAGCGGCCTCGCCCATATCCGGAGGGCTCGGCGGGCCACCCAGCTGGGTAGTATGGCGGAGAACGGCTCCTTGGAAGCCATTGGAAGAGTGGAGAAAATGGTGAAGGAGGAGATGGGGAGCGCGGAGGGTGCGACTCTGCCCGCTGTCTGCTGGCCTCGTTTAAATAGAGGACGAATGGTAGGAGCTTGCCGGCGTCTGCCTCGTTTAAACTGAGGGCGGACGGTGAGGAGCTCGCCAGTGTTGCGTTTAATTTCCGGCCCGCTCATTGAATGGACGTGTGGGCGGAGTAAGTTTTCGGTTTGCATGCGTTTAACGGAGGCGTTTGATGGAGGCTGTTCAGCCGGTGTGCAGCGGCGGCGCAGTACTATTCAATTTGACAGGCGGGCGGCGCAGTTCCCGATACGACTTTAATGCGGAGGAGGAAGGGGGTAGCGGTTCCCGAAATGTTGAACGGCCAATGGTGCATCCTCCTTCAATTAGCATCGTGAATGCATGAGGGAAGTAGTGGGAGGAGGACCGGGAAAAGAGGCTGCACGATGTGAATGCAATGCAGTTTGCACTCATATAAAGGCGCCCGTCCATTCCAATGCATCTACCACATCGTACGCACCTAAGCATTGCCTAAGCACCTGCACTAAGAGCAAAAGTGCTCACTCCAGACCCATGGCGGCGATGCGCGCGAGCGGCCAGCGGCTGTGCCAGATGGTCCACGACGCCGGCCTGCGGCATGGTGCCGAGGATCGTCTCCAGGCGGTGTTGGCGATCGGCTGGTGGATGGCCGCCGTCGACTCCAACTACGACTCTAAGTTGGACCAGATGATCGTTGACACCACCAACAATTTCATCGTCCTCAAGAAGCTCGCGGACAACATCGTCGTACTCCTCCATCCCGCACGCCCGGGCTCCTCATTGCCAGCCACCCTAATCGGCCTGCATGGACAGAACCTCTTTCAAGCACTGGTGGCCCTGCGACTGCCCGCGGACGCCACAAAGAATGCCCACCTGGAGGTCGCGCTCGCCGCGAGGCGCCTCGCCCTGCAAGAATTCGTCGACCTACACATCCACGTGAGGATGCTACAACGTTGGCCTTCCTCAACCGGCTGGAAGCCTTGGATGCCTTTGCTGAGAAGCATCTTGACCCCGCCACAAAAGCCGCCGCTCCTTGGCTGCCGGTCGGTGGCCCAACGCACTAAGTTGAGGAGGAGGAGGTCGTACGTTGATGGATGCATCTTTCTTCTTGCCTCCTGTAACCACCACTGCGATCGCATCATCGTGGCCTTAATTCTTATTGTGCTATTGCATTCTCGTTCCATTTAATACCGACATGTGCGATCCCTTTGCTTAATTATATGCATCACTGTAACTAGTACTCCATCCGTCAATTTATAAGTTGTGCTTACCTTTTCCATCCACTTCGTGCAATGCACGGGCATCTTGCTAGAAACACTAGAACATGTCGGACCGCATGTGACCAAACCGACGATGCGCCAACCTAGCTACTACGTACCCTGCTTATCTGGCGGAAATAGCCCCGCCCTAGCGTTTCCAATCGTTATTTCTATCTATCGATCGTGCCAAGGAGCAGAACCAAATGTTACAATTTATACATGTTTCTCTACTCCTACTCCTATAAAAGACTCAGTTGGTGATGGTGGTGTGTCTGCCATCCGTCGTTTCTGACCATTAGATCTGCATCTAACGGCTGTGAGGTAAGTTGTGGCATTTTTGCAACAATAGCCCACTTCTCTGCTCCAATTTGCAGAAAACCCCTTATTATCTTGAAAGCAACCACATCCCTCCCTCACCTCATCAAAACAGCCTGAGAAATATATTTTGAGTGAAAAGTAATATATTTTTAGTGGTATATATGTATATCAAAACAAGAGTGATTTCTTTCAAGTTTGTGAACAAGCACAACTATTCTACTACTTTGGATCCGTCGCAACGCACGTGCACATTGCTAGTAAAAGGAAAAGGCATGTCGCATTCGCGTCGCACCCCCACACGCCCGGGAATCGGGAGTACTCCACGGCCCGTCCGGCACGCCACATAGCTAGGGAAGGCGTGTTTCCTAGCATTTTCACTTTCATGTGGGACCGCCGTTGAGCAAACCGACTATTGGCAAACCGCACCCCGCCCGCCGCGGTTGGAAAACAGAAACGAGGGGAAGATCTAGCTGTTGCACGGAAGCCAATAAATTCGGTGTCAGATGGGGCTCATTGATAGAGTAGGAGAATTCCGTACTACTACTCATACTAGTACGAAGTTTGTACTACAACTAGTACTACCACTATACAACTGGGTACGTGCACGGCACAACATCGTAGGAACAAAAAAGGGAAGATCTTGTTTTGGGTGATTTATCTTTTTTTCAGTCAACGTAGTATGAATAATATGGGGGCACCCATGAAGCTTATGTGGCTTGGTTGCATGGCTACGAAAGGTTAGAGAAAAATAAATAGATAATGTGTTTAGAGTGCACTCCACTAAATAGATATACTTTGGATCCATTGCAACGCACGGGCCGGCACATTGGTAGTAGTAAGAAACAAATTCCGGGTTTGGCACGAGCTCGTACTGCGGGAGCACCACAAGGCCTGCCGCAGGAGTTACATTTCCCTCTCGGGGCCCACGGGACCGAGCTTCAGTGGCTTAGTGCACCGGCCTATGAGTCAATGACATGTGGACCTTAAATGCGGCTGGCCCACATGTCATTCTCATGGTGGTGGCGTGGTTCGCGACTCACTCGTTCGAGATGAACCGGCCGGTGGTGGCGTGGCCGTGGCGAGGGTGCCACAGCTGGGCGTCGGGGCGTTACGAGGCGTAGATGGCCACACCGGCGGGTACTACCTGTAGTACAGAAGTACTCCAGCTGAGGATTGATGCCCGGGACGAAATGTGTCACAGCCGCTGGATGAAAATTCGATGGTGCGGGAGTACGGATCGGAGCACAGGAGCGGAGCAGGCAAACCGCGTCCAATCGGGTGTGGCTGTGGTAGAAAGTTGATGGTCGCCGCAGTTCAGCTGGCCCGCATGTCATGCACACAAAGGCAGAGGAGCAGTGGGGCTGAGAGGGATGAGGCGCACGTCGGGGGACGTCATGCCGTGGGTTGGAGCGGCGTCATGGGAATCGCGTGTGGCAGTGGTAGAAACAAGAAACATGATGGTCGCCGTGGTTCAACTTCCATGGACAAGCTGTCATGTCTGCTGACACATGCATTGCATACCGCTCACTGCAAGGAGCAGTAGTAGAGAAAACTTGTTCCAAAGATACCATTTTTCCGATAAAATTCTCGAGATATCATTAGTTTTTACACATGGAATTACTCCTGCAAGGGTCAATTACAACAGGTGTTTTCTAAAAAATGCATCTTGATGTTCCCTGCAATGCACGGGCATCTTGCTAGTTATAGAAGAAGCCCACACTGCCATCTTGCCGCAGGGTGTGCCACCGACCCAAACTCAATTTTTTTCACACGCTTAGGTGCACCGGATGCCGTGCCACGCTACAAAATGTAAAAAAACAGCTCCAATTTTTTAAAAACCTGTTATCTTCAAACCAGCCACACCCGTCCCTCACCTCATCAAAACAGCCCGAGGAATATATTTTGAGTGAAGCATGATTTATTTTTACTGATATATGTATATCAAAACTAGAGTGTTTATATTTCAAGCCCGTGAACAAGTATTATTCTACTACTTTGGATCCATTGCAACGCACGGGCCAGCACATTGGTAGTAGTAGTCTCTATCTCTACTCTACTCTTATAAAAACAGAGTCGTTGATGATGGTGTGCCTGCCATCCTGCAGTATAGGCCGTCGGATTTATATCTGATGGATAGGAAGGAAACTATGGCAATTTTGCAAAAAGATACCCACACCCCTCTCCACATTTGCAAATAAGGCCTTCCCTCGTTCATCCTTTTCTCCCACAAGATAAACTACTCATACAAATGCATCTTGATGTTCCGTGCAACGCACGGGCATCTTGCTAGTCTACTACTCTTATAAAAAAACAGAGTTGGTGATGATGGTGTGCCTGCCATCCTGCAATATAGGCCGTCCGATTTATATCTGACGGATAGGAAGAAAACTATGGCAATTTCACAAAAAGATACCTACACCCCTCTCCACATTTGCAAATAAGGCCTTCCCTCGTTCATCCTTTTCTCTCACAAGATAAACTACTCATACAAATGCATCTTGACGTTACGTGCAACGCACGAGGATGTTTCCTTGGGGGTCTCTCCAGCGCGGCGTGGCCGTAGTTGCAAGTTGACGCCCCTTGAGATGCCGACGTTGAGGGGCACTCGGATTTTGTCCGATGAGCAGGTAAGATGAGTTTGATCACGTAGTAAATGCATTCTAAAGACTACTTCCGTGTCCATTTCCTAATTCTCCCCTGCCCACTGTTTCACAGGTTAGGCTCGGTGCGAGTGGAGATTGGCTTGCATATGTACGGGAGGGTACCAACATCAATTTGCACAACATTTACAACGGTGACACCGTTCCCGTAGAACCTTTGTCCAACATTGGGATCAGCCATGCAACGGGCCACCGCCTGAATTGGTACGATGGAACCACGGTGAGATTGAAGAAGATAGCAATCATGGAAGCCCCGATAAGGTTGTCCGCCAACCAAAATTACACTCTCATCGTGGTGTTCGATATCACGGTTGCTTTCACGAACCTTGCACATGGCGGTCAAAGGTGGACCATGCTGTCTGCGGCCGATTTGTTGCCGTACGAGTACGAAGACGTTGTGCTCCTTTCTAACCGCATCTTCGCGGTGACAAACCAGGGGACTTATTTCATATCGGACACATCCTACGGTATATATACTCCCTCTCTTCCAGTTTATTTTTTTGATTTTTTTTGTTTTATAAGTTTCAAATTCAAATTTAGAGCTCCCCGTCACATGTTGAGATTACAATGTCCATTAAATCGTTGCGTGCATGTATAGTAAGAAACAAATCTCGAGTTTGGCATGAGTTCGTGCAGCGGTAGCACCACAAGGCCTGGCGCAGGAGTTACATTTCCCTCTCAGGGCCCTCGGGACTGAGCTTCAGCGCCTTACTACACCTGCCTTTGAGTCAATAACATGTGGACCCGATAGGTGGCTGGTCCACATGTAATGCTCCGAAGGCAGAGGGGCAGTGGGGCCGAGAGGGGTGAGCCGCAGGTCGGGGGACATGTGGTGTCATGGGTTCGAGCGGCGTCGGGGGAATCGCGTGTGGCTGTGGTAGAAACTTGATGCTCGCCGCATTTCAGGTGGCCCACATGTCATGCACACAAAGGCAGAGGGGCGGTGCGGCCGAGAGGGGTGAGGCGCACGTCGGGGGACGTGGTGCCGTGGGTTGGAGCGGCGTCGTGGGAATCGCGAGTGGCAGTGGATGAAACGTGATGGTCGCCGTAGTTGAACTTCCATGGACAAGCTGTCATGTCTACGGACACATGCATTGCATACCGATCACTGGAAGGAGTAGTAGAGAAAGCTAGGCGGATAAATAGTTCCTTATAGTCAAGCGGACCCATGCTACTACTTGTTCCAAAGACATGCACACCATCGAAATAGTCCATCTATATCAATATACACAGAGAGGAAATATTTTTTTACAAGAGAGGAAATAGTTCATCCATCCATAATGCCCTGCTGCTGGTGCAGCTTCTTCTTCTTCTTCTTGTTCTCATTTTCTGTGGGAGACGGCTTCGCAACAAGCTCTGTGGACCTTGTAGCTATATCGAAACTCACACGGGCATCGAGGGCAGCATATTTTATCCGCTCGCACGTCAAGGGATAATTCTCCCATCCAGACAACCTTAATGCCAGCGTCTCGTCACCCTTTTGAAGATTTTTTCTGAGCACAAAATTTGCTACGTCGAATAGGGATGGTGTCGGTTTATCACAATCTTCTACATGAATTTTTATTTTGGTTTGTACGTCAGCGATGCTTTTCAAATCAAGGTTGTACGGCTCCAACTTCTGTTTGTCCCCTGCGATGGCTGGCCCACAGAAGTATATGTCCTCTTGAGACAAGAAATCGTGAAGCTCACCTGGTATGGAAGGCGCGTGTATGATGTGGTACACCAAAACATCATCTTCGAGGCACAGCTGAAGGACAGCAGCGCGTTGGATCTTCCCAGTGGCACGCTCCGTGTACTCTGCGTCGAGACCGATGACCTTCATCTCCACCTTTTGGAGGGAGTTGGATACATTGTTGATCCACTTCCGAACAACCCTTGGGTGGTCGGTGACTGTGGCAACTATGCTCAACGAGCCTTCGACGAGGACATGTTGGATGCTAAAAACCTGCATCTAGATCTCTTTCGCCATTTGGAACCGCTGGACCGGAGGGCTATGGTTTGGAGAATTAGGATTAGATGGCTAGTCTAACTGAAGAAGATGATTATTTAAAGGGGCTTCGGAATTACTCCAGGAGGATGTGAAGAGGTTAAAACAATGTGAATGCAGTGTGGTTTGGATGCAAATGAAGATGAAGGAGAGGTGAAGAAGCCGAGGAAATTCGGTTCCCGATGGAGAAGTAAATGGGAGAAGTGGCCTGCAGGCAGTTAATTAGATGGCTAGGTAGACTAAATGAAAAGGCTATGCGGGTAGACTGGGGAGTGGTACCTGTCCGTGTACATTCCCATCCTTCTAGCGCTACATGTGCCACTGGCTAGTTGTGTCACTCTTTCGAATCACCGTGGCGAGACATTTTATGATTCCTTTTTATTTTTGCACCCCTCCTAATAGGTGGGACCTATCAAAATGGATAAAAAATGTGTCATTGCTGGTTCGGATGGATATTGGCGCGTGTGTGGGAGACACAACATTCTCTAGTTAAGGAATATGTATGCGGTTATCCTCAAAAAAGAAAAAGCCTTCTTCGCGCTTCCGCGTGCACGAGAATTTGGTTCTGCTCGCAATATGGATGATACCTGGAGGATGAAGTGAACCCAGAGGCATGCTAGCGTGGGAGTACTACTCATGTTCCTACTACTCCTACTACTAGTAGTAGTACAACTATAGTACACTTGATGGTCAAAATATTATTCATCGGGTCCTCACAGTGAAGTGACAAGACCCTGCGCCCGAGGTGACACTAGTCCAGGCGGCATGTTCGGGTTACCAAAGTCAGCCTCACCTTGTACACTGTGCATTCACTGTCACCGACGCTGTCTATCATGCCTCGCCTCGTCTTCCTCTCCCCTAGCACCACTCCATCTCCATCTCTGTCTCGCCGGAGATCCTGAGGTCACTCTTCATCATCTCACTGTGCCCCCGCGTACCCTCGCCTTGCTCGCCTCCACCAGTACCACTATTCCCTCGCTAGCCGCTCCAACACCGAGAGCCTTCTCCCCGTAAATCAAGCACCGAAAAACCCCACCTTCCAAACTCCACCATGGCCGAACGCGAACCGCGCAGCATCCATATGAGCCACTATTGGAGCAATCTCCCCAGTGACATCTCCGACCACTGTTATTCGTGTATGGATATGTTGAGCGCCCTACGGCTGGCTGCATGCTCGAGGGACATGCACACGTCCATCGTCGAAGCGAGGCCTAAGCTTTTCAAGACACCCTGCTTGCTGCTATCTGGTCTTGCGAGATGTGCTCACCATGATACGGAGGCGTACATGATGCCCCTCGACTTCAATCCGACCTCCATTAGCTGAAACTTCTTTACAGGTATGTAGTGGGTCGCCATACATCATTGCCCTTGACTTCGATCCAATCACCATCGCCCAAAACTTCTTGGAAGGTATGTACTGGGTCGGCATGAGCTCCCACTGGATGGCTGCCGTCAGACAAGACCGGAAAAAGTTGGTGCTCGTGAACTTCCACACCTCCCATGAGATTATCCTTCCTACGTTGGATTATATAGGGTTTTACCATCGCGGTCCAAGTCATCTAGATTATGAAGTCAGTTGGACGCACCTTGTTTTGCAGAAGATTGTAATCTGCCAAGTGCCCACACGAGATGCGAATTACGCAGACTTCAAGCTAATTGCCTTGTTCGACCGCGGACTCGCCTATCTTTCTGCTGGTGCTTTCTTTAGCTGGAGACAACTCACCTCGTAGTGGATCATCAAAGCTGATACACACTTCTGTGATGCTATTGAACACAATAGAATCATTTACGCAATCGACAAAGCAGATGGCACCACGTATTGCTGGGATGGCGCGTGTAAGTTGTTTCCGTCTGATGTTAATGATGACGCCATGACACTGTTTGAACTTTTTGTGAAGATTGACACATCCCTGTTTGATCAGAATTTGAGGAGAACTATGGCAATGTATTAGAGACGCCGTAAATCAGCTATATTTGGAATAAGTTAATTCATGCGATTGTGACCATGTCATTATAGCCAATTTGTACCCCTGAATAATCAAACGGTTAGGAAGATATGGATATTCTCCTTATTTTATAGTAATGTATATACTACTAAATATGAGTGTGTATCAATGGCCATGTTAGTTTCCTCATTTTCATGATGTAGAAACATGCATCACACAGTTGGTTTCATCTAACCATACATTAGGGAAGTAAATGTGCATATGGAAAACTCTATATTTGGAAGTAGTGAAATCCTACCATGTGTGCATACCTATATTCGCCCTTCAACAATCAATGGCTAGAATAATATCCTCACAAAAAATTTGCCCACAGAAAATGAGTATATAACAATGCATGGTCTGTTAGTTTCCTTGAAGAATTTGTTTGTGAGGACAGAACATGGTTACATAACATGCATGACATGGTAGTTTCATGTGAAGAATCGATAGCGAGATAACATGAGTATAACCATGCATGGCACTTCTATATTTTTGAACCCAGTATACATTTCCCTGTATTTTCCTCCCAGTTCCAACAGGTACATATCAATGTTGTTTCTTGCATTATCATACTCATACTCTGAACAATACTCCCTGTCCTTTTTGATATGATGAAGTGTCCCTACAGTTACTGCCCTTTGTAATCACACCACCTTTGCCAAAAACAGGGAAGCACAACTGGTTCCTCGCTCAATTAGACGATGGCAAAAGACTGATGATCATTCGGACACATTAGCCCGAAAAGTTATATTGCAAAAACCCCATTGTATACAAGCATCATGAAATACGTGAGTATCTGGACAGTGGCTGTTACGTCTATGAGCAGGATACCAGCTTGTTGGGGCCTTCAGGATTTTTGAGTTGGAGGCGGGTAAACAGCCTTGGTTCACACTCTCTGTTTCTCGGACTCAATTATCTGATTAACCCGGAGATCACCGTTGGCAAGGACCTTGATGGCAGAGAGGCTTTGTTTGCTATGGAAAATTGTGTCTACACGGCGAGCCCTAGGAGTTCAGGACCAAACTACCCTGATTGTCAACGATACAACCTGCAGCCAAAAGAAGGTGAGAATGACAAAGGCATCTGGATTAACTTTGATCCTTGGATGTGTCGATTCCGACAGGCAGTGATGTGGTTCAAGCCTTCAGGTTGATGGGTAATTGGGTTGTTGCGTCGAAAGGGTGGAGTACTGGTGTCTCCGCATCACTGGTGGCTGAAGTGGAGCTGCAAATTATGGTGGTGTTGGATCATCCCTCTTCGAATGACTTGTTGTCTTTGCCACTTGTTCTGGATGGGTAGTTCTCTCTTTTGTTATGCATATTCCTTGTCATTTGGTCATCCTCATCTATGTCACTCTTACTATGTAATAGTTGCCTCTATTTAGAATGTCATTCTCGTCTGGATCACGAGAGTCTGAGCGTTGCAGATGGGTGCGTTTTGGTGGTGTAGCAAGACTTCTTATGAACTATCATGTCTTGCTGTTTATGTCAGCACTAGTCACTAGTCAGTGTTTGAATGTTGTATATATCGTTGTTTCAAACTATTTATTGTCTCGAACTACTGGTGGGCTAAATGAGGGCATCACCATTCTCCAGTGTTTAGAGTATATGTCCTTTTTTCAAGTTATAATTTGAGCTCGGTGTCTTTTCGATGATGTACACTTGTTTGGGCCAATGAGGTGTCATTGAATATGGGCCGAGTAGTAACACAATGCCAAACAGGTCAATTATGACTCTCAGGCCGGGCTCCAGGCTCTTAAAAAGGAAAGAATAGGGACTCTTAGGCCGACATGTGGGCGCCACCAGTGTTTTCGTGCGCTTGCGCGCCGAGAGCATATTGGCGCGTGTTCGAAATTCATGCTACCTTTTCATCCCCAATCTCCCGCCCCTCCCCCACCTCTGGAATCTCGATTCCTACTCCAGTTCCCCCAAATCCCCCTTCGGTACTCCCTGTACTCAAGCGCACTATCATGTTCTAGCGATCAGACCTCAAATAGTCTGATCTACCGTGCACCAGTGTCATCCCTGGATCAGTAATGCTGACATGCACAGTACAAATGGAGGATTTATAACAGAGTAGCAATCACACACTTATTACAACGAGTATCTCAAGAGAGAAATAAGTATGACAAATATGGCTTAAGGCCATCAGCGGAAGACTTGGAAGATAAGTGAGTCCATCAACTCCAACGGCATCACTGAGTATAAGACCACGACCTAAGGCACCTTACTCCTCATCTGAAAAGTCTGCAACATGAAACGTTGCAGCCCGAGAACGGGTCAGCACATGGAATATGCTGGCAATGTAACACATAGAGAGTAATGAACATAATAATGCTATACTACATGCATATATGGCTGGTGTTAAGCTCTATGGTTACAGTTTTGCGAAAAGCCAATTTTTCCCTACTGCAAAGGAATAAATTTTATTTAACTATCATGGTGGTTGTTAAACATTGAGAATGGTTGACAGCATTCTCAATTCCAATTAAGTATCATCATTAACCCAACAAAATTAATTAAAGTAACATGATGAGATTCACATGATAATCCAAGTACTAGATACTCAAGATGTCCATAACCTGGGACACGGCTAACCATGATTAGTTTATACACTCTACAGAGGTTTGTGCACTTTTCCCCGCAAGACTCGATCTCCTCCGTTGGGATTCTCGCACTTCATGGTGTTTGAGAAACGGATGACCGAGACACAGTCTTTCAGAAGCGTTAACTCTCTACTCCGGGTAGACAATACCACCTACATCCCCTACATCTGCTAGTCTACCTCTTCAAGAGCTCACACAACCTACTCAACTCTGCTAGAGCCCATAATAGCTTGCGGCTGCACACGGAAGTTTCTAGCATGAATAATCTCATGGTCCCTTTGAACCTGGGTGGCGGTCCAAAGAAAAACAGGCAATCCTGGAATACCCAGGTACCTCAATCCACCCAGATGTGAGTTTTAGTTGCCACCTTAAGGTTAACCATTAATTAACAATCTCACATCTGTCATGGTAACACTCAAACCCAATCCACGTCTACTAGCATAGCATAGCAATATAAGCAAACGTAGAAGTAACTCCCGAAGGTTTGATAATAAATAGGTAATAGGTACTACCTCAACTACTTCCCAATTCCCATAGTTTAATTAGATCCTAACCATGCAATGTTTGAGGGTTGGTCTAATGCAATAAAACTGGGTAGTAAAAGAGGTATGATCAAAGTGTTACTTGCCTTACTGATGATCCGTGAAACTTAGAGATTCGAAGTAGCAAGCGGCGCACTCCGGGTACTCTATCGCAAACAAACAAGCATACAGTAAGCACTCATCTAATGCATGGATAAAACTCAAATAAAGATCTAACCAGAAAGTTCAACTTAAGAACTCCGGTTTGCAAAAAGAATCGAATCAAACGAAGCAACGAAAGTCAAACGGCGAAAGAAACAAGCTTCGTTTACTAATCTGGATCTAAGTCAAATTTTACAATAGCAAAAACTTGTTTGAATAGGTTAAACAGAAAGAGAATTTCGAGAAGAAACTCTAGGCGCTTGAATCGCCTGATTCCGATAAACGAGCTAAAAGATAAACCAGAACGAAAATCTGATCAGAAATCGCGATAAGAAAAATCGCGGAAAATCCGACGAAAAAGAAAACTGACAAACAGTTAAATGAACGGACGTTCGTTAGCTGCGACAAACCGACGAACACGTTCATTAAAACGAACGGATCGGTGAACGTTCACAAACTAACTAAACCAAAAAAAATAAACCGATCTATATAAAAAAATAAATCTAGGGTTTCGGAAAAAAAATAAACCGAACGGTTTTTTAAAAAAAAACCGGCACGGTGGCGGCGGCTGCGGTTATACCTCCGGCGAGGTATTCCGGCGGGTTCGGGAGAGGGCGGCGGGGCTCGGGCGTCGTCGGGGGCGGTGGCGTACGGGGCTTCCCGAGGCGGCGGCGGCGGGCTCCTGCTCCGGCGGGTCCTCTCGGCGGCGGGGCGGCTTTGGGTCGGGGCGGGGTGAGGTGAGGGGCGGCGGGGGGAGTATTTAAGGAGGGGGTGCTGCCTCAGGGAAGGGGCAAGGGGTGGCGGCGAGCGGGACTCGGGGCGGCGGCGGTCTCCGTCTCGGTCTCCAGGAGGGAGACGAAGCGCAGGGCTGGGCTGGGCTGTCGGCTGGGTTTCGGCCCAGTCGGCGCGCTTCGCGAGTTTTTTTAAAATAACTTCGCCGAACCTAAAAAAATCATAGAAAAATAAATAAAAATCCAAAAATGCCAAAACAATTTTTCACCGTCTAATTAAAATAATTAGAACGAGATGAACATTTTCTTGGCCCAAAATACAGTTTTGAAAACGTGCAACCTTTCTATTGCAATTAAAATCCGAATAAAATCCAATATTTGATTTTAATATTTATCCTCCAATATTTCAATTATTTTGGAGAAGTCATATTTTCTCCTCTCATTTATTTTAATACCAAATATTTTTCGAAGAGAAAAATAATTAAAACCAAAAATCCTCGATTCATTATTTGATAAAAATCAAATATGAAAACCGCGAAAAATCCCCAACTCTCTCCGAGGGTCCTTGAGTTGCTTAGGATTTTCGAGGATTTGCCAAAATGCAATAAAATATGCTATGCAATGATGATCTAATGTATAACATTCCAAATTGAAAATTTGGGATGTTACAAACCTACCCCCTTAAGATGAATCTCGCCCTCGAGATTTGGGTTGGCTAGAAAATAGGTGAGAGTGGTTCTTCCGTAGATCTTCCTCTCGCTCCCAGGTGGCTTCGTCCTCGGTATGGTGACTCCACTGAACTTTGCAAAACTTGATAACCTTGCTGCGGGTGACTCGGCTGGCATACTCAAGAATCTTAACTGGTTTCTCCTCATAGGTCAAGTCACTATCCAGCTGAATCGCTTAACTCCAAAGCGCTTAACTCCTCGAAGTGGTGATACTCGTAGGTAAACTCTGTCTCCGACTTCGTAAACTGTCTCCTTGCATTTAGCATCCGCATAACTCTTCTGCCTGGACTGGGCTACCTTGAGCCTATCGCGAATCAACTTCACTTTCTGTTCTGATTCCTTAATCAAGTCTGGTCCAAACAACTGGCGGTCTCCAACTTCGTCCCATAACAATGGTGTTCTGCACCTCCTTCCGTACAAAGCTTCGAAAGGGCCCATCTTCAAATTGGTTTGATAACTGTTGTTGTAAGAAAACTCTGCATACGGCAAATTGTCGTCCCAACTAGATCCATAATCTAGCGCACAAGCTCTCAGCATATCTTCCAAAATCTGATTGACTCTCTCGGTCTGTCCGTCTGTCTGTGGGTGAAAGGCTGTACTGAACTCTAGCCTGGTACCCAAGTTTCATGTAACTGATTCCAAAACTTCAAAGTAAACTGGGTTCCTCTATCTGATACAATGGTCCTCGGAACTCCATACAGACATACGATCCTGGTCATGTATATCTTTGCCAACTTAGCACTGGTTTAAGTGGTCTTCACTGGGATGAAATGAGCTACTTTCGTCAAACGATCGACTACAACCCATATTGAGACATAGCCTGAACGAGTCCTGGGCAGTCCCGTGATAAAATCCATGCCTAGTTTATCCCATTTCCATTCGGGTATCGGCAATGGCTGTAGCAATCCTGCTGGCTTCTGATGCTCTGCCTTCACTCTTTGACATACATCACAAACTGCTACATACTCCGCAATATCCTTCTTCATTTCGGTCCACCAGAAAGTATCCTTCAAATCCAAATACATCTTGGTATTTCCTGGGTGAATCGAATACGGCGAATCATAGGCCTGTTGCAAGATCAACTTCCTGATCTCCGGATCATTGGGCACATAAACGCGGTCCTCAAACCATAAGGTATCGTGCTCATCCTCACGAAATCCCTTGGCTTTTCCTTTACTCATCCTTTTCTTTATTTCTGTAATCTCCTTGTCTGTCTTCTGAGCTTCCCTGATCTTTTCCATCAAGGTAGACTGAATCTCCAACGTTGCTAAATAGCCTCTTGGAACTATCTCCAAACATAGCTCGCGAAGATCCTCGGCTAATAATTTCAGTAACTCTCCGGTCATGAGGGTGTTAACATGGCTCTTGCGGCTCAACGCATCAGCTACTACGTTAGCCTTCCCTGGGTGATAATGCAATCTCATATCATAATCCTTAATGAGCTCCAACCATCTCCTTTGCCTAAGATTCAACTCCTTCTGCATGAAAATGTACTTCAAACTCTTGTGATCCGTGTACACATCACAGTGATTTCCGATGAGAAAATGTCTCCATGTCTTCAATGCATGTACTACGGCTGCTAACTCCAAATCATGGGTGGCATAATTCTTCTCATGGGGTTTAAGTTCTCGTGAAGCAGATGAAACAACTCTTCCCTCCTGCATCAGCACTGCTCCAAGTCCTCGACGTGAAGCGTCGCAGTAAACTTCATAATCCTTGCGCTGATCTGGCAAAATCAACACTGGTGATGTAACCAAACATTTCTTCAATTCCTGAAAACTAGGTTCACATTCCTCCATCCAATTGAACTTGGTGTCTTTCTTCAACAGCTCCGTCATGGGTTTTGCAATCTTCGAGAAATTCTTAATGAATCTCCGGTAGTATCCTGCGAGTCCAAGAAAACTCCGGATTTCTCCAACTAACGTGGGTGATTCCCAGCTTGTTACTGTGTCAACTTTGGTGGGGTCTACTGCTATTCCTTCTCCGGATATAACATGTCCGAGGAATCCAACTTCCTTCAGCCAAAACTCACATTTGCTGAAATTGGCGTATAATGATGTTCTCTGAGCTTCTCAAGTACCAAACACAAATGCTCCTTATGCTCCTCTTCGTTCTTTGGGTAGACCAAAATGTCATCAATGAACACTACGACGAACTTGTTCGAAAACTCCATAAACACTTTGTTCATCAGGTTCATGAAATAGGCAGGTGCGTTAGTCAGACCAAATGACATAACAGTATACTCGTACAGCCCATACCTGGTGGTAAAAGCCGTCTTAGGTATATCCTGCTCTCAAATCTTCAACTGATGGTATCCTGATCGTAGATCGATCTTGAAAAATACCTTAGCTCCTTGTAATCGGTCAAACAGATCATTGATCATCGGCAGTGGGTACTTATTTTTGATGGTCACTTCATTCAATCCACGATAATCAACAACCATCCTCAACGATCCATCTTTCTTCTCCACTAGAAGTACGGGTGATCCCCAAGGTGAAGAACTTGGGCGAATATAGCCTTTATCCAGTAACTCCTTAATCTGCTTCTTAATCTCCTCCAAATCTTTTGCGGGCATTCTGTACGGTCTCTTAGATATTGGCCCTGTGCCTGGCAAAAGCTCAATCAAAAACTCAATGTCTCTATCCGGTGGCAAGCCTTGCAACTCTTCTGGAAATACATCCGGGTTATCCTTCACCACTGGTACTTCCTCCTGTACAACTCCTGTTAAGGAATTTACTTGAGTCCTCTGCGGCACATGCCGAGATACATACTTAATCCTTCTCCCTTCTGGGGTGGTAAGCAAAATTGACTTACTGGCGCACTCAATGTTCCCTCCATACTTCGATAACCAATCCATGCCTAATATCACATCCAATCCTTGCGATTCCAGTACTATTAGGTCCGAGGGAAACACGTAGTTACCAATCCTTAATGGTAACCGATCACACCATAAACTAGCCATATACTCTGCTCCTGGCGAGGTTACTAACATGGGTGACCTAAGGGCTTGGGTTGGCAGTTTATACTTATCCACAAATCCCCTTGATATGTATGAATGCGATGTACCAGTATCAAAAAGAACGAGTGCAGTAAATGACTTAACCAAAAACTTACCTATTACTGCATCTGGCTGAGCTTCAACCTCCTCCACGCTAACGTGGTTCACATGTCCTTTGTTGAAAGGGTTCGGCTTCTTCCTAGAGATTCCATTGCCATTTCCATTCTGGGCTTCAGGACATTCATTGGCATAATGTCCAGTCTTCTGGCACTTAAAGCAAGTGACTTGGCTCAGGTCTCTCTTAGCTGGGATTGAAGGGTTGGTACGGTTCTGGCCGTTGCTTCCTCCATTCCCATTACCATTCTTGGGGCCATTATGGTTGTGCGAACTACCTCCTCCATGGGTGTGCTGAAACTGTCCTCCCGATTTCGGGGTAAAACGTGGCTTCTGCTGAGCTCCAGAATTGTACTTCCCTTGTCCATATTTCCTTTTACGGTTTTCAATCTACTGTTGCTTCCCTTCAATCATGAGAGCTCTATCTACCAACTCCTGGTAGTTGTTGAAGGTTGCTACCATCAACTGCATGCTCGGCTCATCATTCAGTCCTTCGAGAAACTTCTCCTGCATGGCTGCATCTGTAGCAACGTCATCTGGAGCATAACGTGCTAACTTACTAAAGTCCTCCACATACTGGCCTATGGTGCTTCCTCCTTGGCGTAGGTTGCGAAACTCACGCTTCTTCATAGCCATAGCTCCTGCTGAAACATGGGCAGTACGGAAAGCTTGCTGAAACTGGTCCCATGTGACAGTGTCAATAGGGTGTGTGGCTGTGTAATTCTCCCACCATGATGCTGCGGGTCCATCAAGCTGATGTGCGGCAAAACGCACTCTCTCCGCATCTGTGCATCCTGCAGTGGTCAACTCCCTTCCAACTTTGCGGAGCCAATCATCTGCAACAATCGGCTCGGTGCTGCTGGAAAACACCGGCGGATTTAGCCTCAAGAAACGGGCTAAGTGATCAACAGGTGGTGGTGGTGGGTTGTTGTTGTTGTTGCCTTGGTTCTGTACTAACACTTGCATCAGGGCATTCTGCTGCTGAATCAACTGCGTGATCTCCGGTGGGAAAACAAATCCGGTGTCGCGTCTCAGAGGCATCTGATAGGTTTAGAAAAGATGAGAATTTAGAATAGAATGAGGTCTAGAGAGAAAACACTACCCATATGCTCATGAGACAAACACAATCAATATGACTCAATCAAATCAAACAAGGCATACAATCGATCTAACTATCGTTACAAAGTGCTCGGACTATACTATATACATGGGGGAATACTACTACTGATTATGGTGGTCTACTAGAAATTTTGATCGGTCGAAGACTCCATGATATCTGCTCCAGCTTCATCAACAAAGTCATCTTCACTGGAGTCCGAGTCGGTGTCGTCGATTATGATGTAGCTATCCGGGCAAGTAGAATCGTCATCTTCTCCTCCTGGAGCTGGGTCTCCCATGAATACTCCGATCTTCTTTATCAGGTCGTCATTCTTCTCCAACAACGTGGCGATCTCCTCCTCATATCCATCGCGCGTAGACTTGAGTTCTTCCTCCAACTCCGTGATCTTGGTCAATGCCTTCTTCAGATCTAACATGTCAGCGCACATCTGGTTCTCCTGGCGACGAATGTGTTGGTTTTGCTCCTGGATGAAAGCTGCAATTGATCCATCCTTCTTGGTGCTGATCATCTCCCATTGCTCATCTCGGCGTCCACAAATCTGATAAATAGTATCCTTAAGCTCCCTATGGTAGACTTCTCCAATGCGTTCCATAGAGATGTGGGCTGCCATGCTCTTCCCTAAACTCCAGGTTGGTGCATCAAAGGAAAACTCTATAGGCTCAGTGACTAGCGTAAACGTCCTTCCTGGAACTTGAACTTGAATCTTCCAGCGCTCCTCTTCTGGTAGTGTGGCTTTGTAGGTCCCGGTGAAGCTTGGTATTCCGATGTTTAGGTACTTAGCGACTTCCTTCAAGTGTCGTCCAAAAGGTGTATCTTCATCCGGTTGCATGAACTTGTTCCTTGCATCCGCCATTCCTAAAAGAGTAGAAAGTGGAGAGGAGTCAGAAATTAGAAGAGAGTAGTGTTCTAGGGTTTAAGCTTAGTGGTCGTGTCCTACAGTCAGTGTGTGCTCTGATACCACCTTTGTAGCAATCAGACCTCAAATAGTCTGATCTACCGTGCACCAGTGTCATCCCTGGATCAGTAATGCTGACAGCACAGTACAAATGGAGGATTTATAACAGAGTAGCAATCACACACTTATTACAACAAGTATCTCAAGAGAGAAATAATTATGACAAATATGGCTTAAGGCCATCAGCGGAAGACTTGGAAGATAAGTGAGTCCATCAGCTCCAACGGCATCACTAAGTATAAGACCACGACCTAAGGCACCTTACTAGTCGTTAACTTTTCTTTAACTCCAAAGCGCTTACTAAGGAGTTCGACGGCAGCAACGGCGTCCTATTCACCGGGCAGCGAACCGGCTGGGTCGGAACAGAGAAATAGTGTCTTGTTCATCGGGAGGAAACTGACTGGGTCGGAATGCGTCCTGTTCAATGGGAGCAAACCGGCTTGGATGGAATAGCCGAAACAGGGGCTGGCGTACCGCAGAAAAGAGGAGACGGCCTTGTGTTCGACCGGCCATGATCAAAACAAGATCCTGTTCATCGGGAGGGGTCTGGCGTACCGCAAAACGAAGGAAACGGACTTGTGTTTGAGTGCCTACGGTCGAAACGGGGTCCTGTTGATCGGGAGGGGTGTGGCGTACCGCAAAAAACTGAGGAAACGGACTTGTGTTGGAGCGCCTACGGTCGAAACGGGGTCATGTTCATCCACCGTCTATTGCCTTGCTCCAGCCTCCACGGGCTACTGCTCATCCACCGTCAACCTCCTCCACCCTCCACGGGCTAGTGTTCATCCACGGCTACTGTTCATCCAGGCTCCACCGGCTGCTGTTCATAGAGCTTCCACGGGATCCTGTTCATCCACCCCCAACCGGCTGGGGTGCGGCAGCCTCCTCGGGGTCTCGTTCATCCAGTGGCAATGGCCTACTACCACGGGGTCCTGATCATCTAACCCCCACCGAGAACTGTTCATCCACAGCCAACCAACCGGCTCGACTCACCACGTCTTGGCTCGTTCTACGTACTGCGTGACGGTAGCTGTTCATCAAGAGGCAAACCAACACCGGCTGGCTACATCTCGCACGGGGCTCGATCGGCTTCAGTAAGCAGCAGCAGTGATTGATCACTCGGGTTCAGTTAGCAGCAGCAGCGAAGGAATTGCTTGGGTTCAGTCAGCAGCGAGTGAATCGCTCGGGTTCAGTTAACAGCCAAGGGATCGATCGCTCGGGTTCAGTAAAGTGCGGTCGCTCTGGGTTCAGTTAGCCAACGCCTCGCACACACGCGCGTACATGCGAGAAACGAGCAAACCACAGTGCATCGCTCGGCCCCGACCACCCACCATAACCGGGAACTCCGCGATATTTCCTCTCCCTCGCTTCTACCACGATTTTTTCCGTCATGGATGGCCCAAAGAATGTCATGCAGCTACGTCTCTGGCCCGTCCTGGATGAAAAGCCCATTTTCTGTCATGATTTTTTGTCATAGAAGTAGGAGCCCACCACATCTATGATGATACCGGGTTTTGTCACAATTATCGTCATAGAAATGTCATAAGCATGACAGGAAAAAAATTCGCTCGGCCCAAAATGTCACGGATGTATCTTTTTTTTGTAGTGTATGTACATCACAAGAGCCGGTGGCTCAGGTGTAATAAGGCCGAAGATGAGCAATGTTCCACGACCGGCGGGTCTCCTCCTCACACTTGCGTGAGCCCTTGTGCTCTCGAATATCAATGAGATAGTATGACCCGTTGTTCAGATTTTGCTGACCACAAAGGGTCCTTCCCAAGGTGGGGACAACTTGTGCATGTCTGTTTAATCCTCGATGAGCCGGAGCACCAAGTCACCTTCTTGAAAGGTCTGGGTTTTAACCCGGCGGCTATGATAATGACGCAGATCTTGCTGGTAAATCGCCGAACGAGCCGCCACAAGGTCACGCTCCTCATCCAAAAGGTCAAGAGCATCCTGACGTGCTTTTTCATTATCAACTTCAACATAAGCCACCACACGAGGCAAATCATGACGGATGTCACTGGGAAGAACCGCCTCGACTCCATAAACCATGAAGTAAGGCGTGTAACCCATAGATCTGGTTGGGGAAGTATTGATACTCCAAAGCACGAAAGGTAACTCCTCAACCCAACAACCCAGCGTCCTCTGCAAAGGGACCATAAGCCGGGGTTTGATGCCTCGCAAGATTTCTTGATTGGCTCTTTCAGCTTGACCATTAGATTGGGGGTGGGCCACTAACAAGATGTCAAGACGAATATGTTCTCGTTGATAGAATTCTTTCATAGCAACCTTGGACAGATTAGTGCCATTATCAATTATGATGCTATGAGGGTAGCCAAAACGGAAAATCACCTTTTTGATGAATTGAACCGCCGTTGCCGCGTCACACTTGCTGAACGGCTCTACCTCAACCCACTTCGTAAACTTGTCAACTGCCACCAAAAGATGAGTCTTTTTGTCTTTGGACCGCTTAAAAGGCCAACCATATCCAGCCCCCAGACGACAAACGTCCAAGTAATTGGAATCATCATCAATTCTTGAGCCGGCACATGAGCTCGTCTTGAAAATTTCTGACAACCATCACAGTTGCTAACCAAATCCTCTGCATCAGCATGAGCCGTCAGCCAATATAACCCATGCCGAAAAGCCTTAGCCACGAGATACTTAGAGCCGGCATGATGGCCACAATCTCCTTCATGAATCTCTCGTAGAATCTCACGACCCTCCTCAGGAGAAACACAATGCTGAAACGCCCCTGTAACACTGCATCGGTGCAACTCGCCATTGACAATAGTCATTGACTTAGACTGCCGGGTTATCTGCCTGGCCAAAGTTTCATCCTCAGGCAACTCACCCCGGGTCATATAAGCCAAATATGGAACTGTCCAATCAGGAATACCATGAAAGAGCCGCCACCAACTACGCCTCCGGGTCAGGAACGGCAAGATCTTCCTCCGTAAGCAATTTAACTGAAGGCTTATGCAAAACATCAAGGAAAACATTAGGTGGTACCGGCTTACGTTGGGACCCCAACCGGCTCAAAGCATCAGTCGCCTCATTTTTCCTGCGATCAACATGTTCCACTTGATAGACCTTGAAATGACCAGCAATAGCATCAACCTCTCGGCGATAAGCCGCCATGAGTGGATCCCTGGAATCCCAAGTTCCTGAAACCTGCTGAGCCACCAAATCTTAGTCGCCAAAGCACCTCACCCGGCTTAGATTCATCTTTGTAGCCATCCGAAGACCATGGAGCAAGGCTTCATACTCAGCTGCATTGTTAGTACAAGGTAACATCAACCCTAAGGCATAACAAAATTTATCACCTCGTGGGGAAGTCAAAATAACTCCAGCCCCCGAGCCCTCTAACTGCCTGGATCCATCAAAATGAATAGTCCAATATGTGTTATCCAGCTTCTCCTCAGGCATCTGCAGCTCTGTCCACTCATTGATGAAATCCACAAGTGCCTGAGATTTGATAGCTATCCGAGGCATGTATTTTAAACCATGGGGTCCAAGCTCAATAGCCCAATTGGCCACCCGGCCTGTGGCTTCTCTGTTTTGAATAATATCCCCTAAGGGAGCAGAACTGACCATAGTGATGGGATGACCAAAGAAATACTGCTTTAACTTGCGACTAGCCATGAACACTCCATAAACCAGCTTCTGCCAATGCGGGTATCTCTGCTTAGATTCAATGAGAACCTCACTGACATAGTAAACCAGCCGCTGAACCGGATGTTCCTTGATTGATTCTTTCCTTTCCACAACAACCGCTACACTAACGGCTCTGCTATTAGTAGCTACATATAATAGCAAGGGCTCCTTATCAATGGGAGCTGCAAGGATTGGCGGCTCAGCCAACTGTTTTTTCAACGCCTCAAAAGCCTGATTAGCAGCATCACTCCATAAAAAGTGATCTATTTTCTTCATCATCTGATATAAAGGAATAGCCTTCTCTCCCAGACACCTTATAAACCGGCTCAAAGCCGCAATATGACCCGCCAAACGTTGGATGTCATTGATACATGCCGGCTTAGACAAAGAAGTGATAGCCTTGATTTTCTCCGGGTTAGCTTCAATGCCACTTTCAGAAAACAAAAAACCCAAGAGCTTACCTGCTGGCACACCAAAGACACACTTGGCCGGGTTAAGCATCATCCTGTAGACCTGGAGATTGTCAAAGGTCTCTTTCAAATCATCTATCAAAGTTTCCTTCTTCTTGGATTTCAGAACAATATCATCCACATAAGCATGAACATTGCGTCCAATCTGGCCATGAAGGCAATTTTGAACACACCGTTGATAAGTCGCATGGGCGCTCTTGAGCCCGAAAGGCATAGACACATAGAAAAAGGCTCCAAAGGGAGTGATGAAAGTTGTCTTCTCCTGGTCCTTAACTGCCATCTTGATCTGATGATAACCGGAATAAGCATCCAAAAAACTCAAACGGTCACAACCCGCCGTAGCATCAATGATCTGATCAATACGGGGGAGAGCAAAAGGATCAGTCAGACAAGCCTTATTAAGATCAATGTAATCCACGCACATACGCCAGGTGCCATTTTTCTTAAGTACCAGCACCGGTTTAGCCAACCATTCATGATGAAAAACTTCAATGATAAACCCAGCCACCAAGAGCCGGGCCACTTCTTCACCAATGGTCTTACGCCTCTCTTCATTAAAAGGACGAAGGAATTGCTTGACTAGTTTAAACTTTGGATCAACATTGAGAGTGTGTTCAGCGAGTTCCCTCGGTACACCTGGCATGTCTGAAGGCTTCTATGCAACGATGTCCCGGTTCTCACGGATGAACTCGATGAGTGTGCTTTACTATTTCAGATCCATATTAGCACTGATACTGAACTGCTCGGATGAGTCGCCAGGAACAAAATCAACCAGCTTAGTGTCATCTGCCGACTTAAACTTCAACAAGGGGTCATGCTCTGTTGTTGGCTTTTTCAAAGGTGTCATATCTGCCGGGTCAACATTATCTTTGTAGAATTTCAACTCTTCTGTTGCACAAACAGACTCAGCATAAGCAGCATCACCCTCTTCACACTCCAAATCTATCTTTCTGTTGCTGTGTACTGTGATAGTGCCCTTACGACCCGACATCTTAAGCTGCAAATAAACGTAACAAGGTCGTGCCATGAATTTAGCATAAGCCAGCCGTCCAAACAGGGCGTGATAAGGGCTCTTGATCTTGACTACTTCAAAAGTCAATGTTTCAGCTCTATAATCATGATCATCGCCAAAAGCTACTTCCAAAGCTATCTTACCCACTGGGTACGCTGACTTACCAGGGACCACCCCATGAAAAATAGTAGAAGACTGCTTAAGATCTTTGTCAGTCAAATTCATACGGCGAAAAGTATCATAATAAAGGATATTGATGCTGCTGCCTCCATCCATAAGCACCTTAG
Organism: Triticum aestivum; assembly: GCF_018294505.1. Classification (NCBI taxonomy): domain Eukaryota; kingdom Viridiplantae; phylum Streptophyta; class Magnoliopsida; order Poales; family Poaceae; genus Triticum; species Triticum aestivum. Next base: position 123,212,123 of record NC_057805.1, read on the forward strand.
TAGACTTGTATCCTCCAACCTGAGGAGCAACCACCAAAGCTAGTTGACCAGGATTGTCAACCCGGGGCAGTGATCCTCACGGCTCCATACAATAGGATGTTCACACCATCATAAATATCGAGGGACTGCCGGCTCAACCGCGTTCACCGCCGCTTATGAATCTTCTGATCTCGTTTGCACAAGCTCGTGGTAAACACATGATACTGACCACTATTCAGCTCTTTTGGATTGCTCTGATAACCAGACTGCTGCTGATTCCCTTGACCGGATTGCTGACTAAAACCACCTTGATTGCCTTGGCCCTAAAACCCGGAGCTTGAGCCACCATCCCCAAAGCCAGTTCTGTGAGAGCCAGATCCTGAGCCGCCATTCGGGCCATGATTATTCTGGAAAAAACTGGAATTTTTGTACTCCCACATGATGAAGCAATCCTTACATAGATGTTTGGCCGGCTTCTCTTGCATACCGTGCTTCGGGCAAGGCTGATTCATCATCGCCTCAAGGTTGAACTTTGGCAAATCGGGGTACTGACGACTTCCCCTTACCATGCTGATTATTATTCTGCGTATTGGTGTTAGCCACAAAGTCTAAACCGATGTCGGCTTTGCGCTTACCGTTGCCACCTTGACCCACCGTATTATGTTGTTGTCCCTTTGCATTGCCACTCTTCTTCCCCTTGCCAGCCTTCTCCTCATCGGACTCGAGGTCTTTAGTACTATCAGAGTCGGTGTATTTAACGAGAGCCGCCATGAGCTCTCCCATATCATTGCAGTGGCGCTTAAGTCGCCCCAGCTTCTGCTTAAGGGGAAGGAACCGGCAATTCTTTTCCAACATCAGGACGGCTGAATCGACATTGATACTGTCTGATGAGTGGATAACAGCCAAAATCCGGCGCACCCAATTGGTGTTGACTCACCCTCACCCTGAAGGCATGAATCTAAATAAAGAATCGGCATAGGCTGTTTGCATGTGTCTTTGAAATTTTGGATAAAATGCGTCTTCAACTCGACCCATGACCTGATGGAGTTAGGGGGCAATCCTTTCAACCAAGTGCATGCCGGCCCATCCAACATCATGGTGAAGTATTTAGCACACGTAGCATCACTAACATCCAACATCTCCATGGCCATCTCATAGCTCTCAATCCAGGCCTCTGGGGGTTGATCCAAAGTGTAATTAGGTACCTTGCGGGGGCCCTTAAAATCCTTAGGCAAGCGCTCATTACGTAGAGCCGACACTAAACATGGCACACCAAGGGTTCTAGAGGTCACTCCTGCCTCGATAGACACCAATGGGTAAGCCGGAGATTGTTGTTCAGCCGCTAGCTGAGCCGCCAGCTCATCCTCACAACATGCCCTGCCCTGCCCTGATCCACCAAAGCCTGAGCATCGTTACCAGCATGCGGCGGGTCATGCCTACGAGGCTGGTTATGGTGCCGCTCACTGCTTGAAACTGCTAGCAAGTCAATATGACTGTTGTAACTCCGACTTGGATGAGGGGTTGAATGAATCCGCTCACAACTGTACGAATAAGCCGCCTGTTGAGCCACCGCTGTTTGAAGAAGCTCACCGGCCCTCCGTATCTCCATTGCAGCTGGAGACTCACCTTCAACAGGGAGAGCCGCCAATCGCGTAGCTGCAGCAATCATATTGTCCAGAGGGTTAGAATAATGACCTAGTGGCGTCGGAACGTGCCGAGGCGGAGTCAAATTCAAATGAGGCGGGTCTACAACCCGTGGCTGAACCGGTGCTCCGATCACGGGTGCCTCGACAACCTAGTTTACCACGGGCGGGTTACTGGTTCCTGACCCTGATGTGTTGAAAAGATTCCTAGCCTCAAACTCTATGGGCAGACGGTTCTGGTGCCTCCTCCTCATAACGGCGCTTGACGCGTTCTGATCCAAGGTAAGCCCGAACGACTCTGCCTGAACCCATTGTGTCTCAGCGTCCAAAGCAGCTCGCTCTGTTGCATCACATTATCTCACTACCATCGGGCCCACCTGTCGGCTTGTATCTACTCTACATCTACACTCTTATAAAATATAAAATACACTCTTATAAAAAACAGAGTTGGTCATGATGGTGTGCCTGCCATCCTGCAATATAGGCTGTCCGATTTATATCTGACAGATAGGAAAGAAACTATGACAATTTTGCAAAAAGGTACCCACATACCTCTCCACATTTGCAAATAAGTCCTTCCCTCGTTCATCCTTTTCTCTCACAAGATAAACTAGTCATACAAATGCATCTTGATGTTACGTGCAACGCACGGGCATCTTGCTAGTAAGAATGAAAACAAAAAATACTGGACGGTGGTTCGAAGTCATGACCGCGGGCACAGTGGACAAGGTGGCCTTGTATTGGTATGCTGAGCCGTCTGTTTTAACACATAGGAGCTGGTGTGGTGATTATACACACACACGCACGCATGCACACGAACTGCATGCACGCAACACTCACATGAACACATGCACCCACGCACGCACGCAACACTCTCACATACACACGCAGCCACGCACGCACGCAACACTAACACACACACACGCACGCATGCATGCACACACCAGTACACCACACGACCAACACACACTCTCACGCTCAAGTGCTCAACCTACACGTGCATGCGCACACATCAGGCCCTGACAGACACATACACAACCAGGTGATTCCCGCGCACGGGTTGGAGTCTTGTCGCGCCTGCGTAAATTTGTGTTTATCTGACCTTTTCCCTATGCGAACTGATAGGTGGGACCCACAAGGAACGTGGTCAATTTAACTAGTCAACATGGTGCCACGCAGACTATTTGGCCGGTCAACAGAGTGCAATCCGATACTGAATCGTGAGCAAGTGACCGTATAATCACCGCAAAACATATATAGTGACCGTAATCAGCTTATTCTGAAGTTCGGTGAACGTATTACGCTTTTCTCTCTGTAGGCCCTCCAAAACTACATCTCTACACGTTCTCGCATGTTACATCTAACAACTATGCAATACAACACTACTACTACACTCTAACACAATAAATCATATGTGTTTTTAGTTTTACTAGATATCATATTGTTACTTAATTATTCAGTTTGCATACATTAAAATTGCCTTTGAAATGTATGGCCAGTATCATATACCGCGCGGGAAAAATCCCGCCCTTTCCTGTTTAATCGGGTTTGTATCGATGGATCGTGCGAAACAGCAAAACTATAGTACTATACAGTACAAGTGACAGTTCACTGGGCCGTCGTGTCGTGTACTCCTCCGTCGTAAGAGTGGAGCGCTCGCTTTCATAAATCTTCTAGTCCCTTTCGCCGACATGTGGGACATCAAGCTACCGGGTCCACGTGCCATACCGGAATACAGTGCAGAGCAGCCGGGGTGAAGCACCCAGTCATGGCGCCGGCGTAGTAATGAGCAATGAGGCGTCAAATCACAAAGCTGCACCTTTCCCGCAGTTAAGTTGGAGGGACGAAGTAATAATGCTAAAAAAGAAGTTGGAGGGACGAAGCAACCATCATTTCACTCGTTGCTGAATCCGCTTCTCCCTCATCTTCTTCAAGTTAACCACGTGTTGCTTCTGCCGTTGTTCTGCCTCATGTGGGAAGCGGATCGGCTTGGTAAAGCACTGACACGTGGGACCGCATGTTAGCAAACCGCCAGGACAACGTCCTCTAAAAATAAGAAACCTCCCCCGCCATCCGCGCGGCAAAATCACCTCCTTTTTACTAATCTTGATTCTATAATTTTTTAGATCAATATAATTGAGATTTGTATAGATAGCACACAGGAGCAAAACCAAGTGGTACGGTTAAGGGCATCCACAATGTGTAGCCAAATGTGAAAATAGCTTTTGGCATCGTGGGAACCATTGTGGACGGTGTTGCCAAAGCCAAAAGGATGGAACCGAAGCTCCCTGATTGATTGATTGATTGAAGGAATAGAAAAATGCAACGTCTCTCCTCTTTCTCCCGTGCTTGGACGCATGTACAGTATAGAGCACAGAGTCTACTCCCCTGTCCCTTCTATCACAAATCACAAAGCAGTGAGGCGTCAAATCACAAAGCACGGACGAAGCAACCATCATTTCACTCTTCGCTGACTCCGCTTCTCCATCGTCTTCTTCGAGAAACCATCTCACCGCACTAAGCTGGACGGACGACGCTATTGTGTACGAGTAGTACTAGTACATTTACGCGTCCTTTGGTTCAACGGACTTCCTGGATGCAAATAAGGCGGTTGTCTCGGCTTGCAGGCGGCACTTGCGAACGACTTACCATGGTCTCCCTCAATGGTGTTCTCCATCGAACGCACTTCGCCAAACCACAACGTTCGAGATATCATCGATGTCACCGCAATGGGGAAGGAAGTCAAATATAGTTACTACCTCCATTTTTTGTACACAAGGCCAGTATATCAAAATTACAATTTGCAAAAGGCCACTAACACTAATCGAGGCAAAATTGATGGGGTTTGCCTCGTACTAGCAACCAAGGACATTAATATCCCCTGCATGCATGCGGAAGTGAGAAGGTTGGTTTGCATGGCGCTGCATTAATCAAGCGATGAGGAGTGAGATGGTTAGCTCTTTGGGATTTCGAGAAAAAATACGCATTAATTGACACGTGAAACGAGGATTTGTATCAATTAATCCCGCGAAGGAAAATCCCGCCTTTCTTTTTTAACACTAGTACTCCTAGTACGTAGTACGTACTTATCCTGTGTGGGTCTAGGCCTTGCATTGCCATACTTCGCCACACATTTTTGCCAAGCTTGCCTAAAGTTTTCAAAATGAAAAGGAGGTACACTTGCGCACGGCTGTCGCGGTCGCACCGCACCCTCACACGGTCACTCCTGCACGCCGTGGTCGTATCGCACCCTCACGCAGTCGCTCCTGCACGCCGCAAACCCAACCAAGGGAACGCACCCTCACTGACACGTGCTGTCGCATGTGAACAAACCAAACTTAGCCATCCTACCGCTGACACATAATTTTCGTTCATAGAGTATGTTTATCCAACCACATGTTGGGGAGTATCCGTACGGCCCGTGCGGTGGTCTGTTGGGGAAGAAGAAGAGGTGAGGAAGAAGGGTTAGGAGACGTAGGATATTCATCCAACCGCCTGAAATGGTAGACTGGCCCAAGTCAGGCGACTTGCATAACAATATATGTTTTTACATAGCAAAAGATCCAAACAACAACATAAATAAAAACTATCACTGCTCGCGGAACGAGACGGCCTCGTCGTCTTTGGCTGCCGGCGCGAACCAGTCGTAGCTGCCGACGTGTGTCTCCGCACCGTGGTTGTCCTCGGCCTCCAGCTACTCGTTCACGTAGAGCATGCGGGCGCTCTGTACGGACAAGAGCACCGCCCGGTTCAAGTCGAGGACGTCCGGTTCCGCCTGCAGGAGGGCCTCGATGGCAGCGGCAACCGCGCGCTCTGCGTCGAGTCGAGCCTCCGCCGCCCAGTTCAAGTCCAGGACAATCGGTTCCGCCTGCAGGAGGGCCTCGATGAGAGCGGCATCCGCGCGCTCCGCGTCGAGTTGAGCCTCTGCCACCCGGTTCAAGTCCAGGACGTCCGGTTCCGCCTGCAGGAGGGCCTCGATGGCAGCGGCATCCGCGCGCTCCGCCTCAAGTTGAGCCTCCGCCGCCCGGTTCACATCCACGACATCCGGTTCCGCCTGCAGGAGAGCCACGATGGCAGCGGCATGCGCGCGCTCCGCGTCGAGTTGAGCCTCTGCCTCCCGGTCCTCCTTTAGTATCGCCAGGTTGAACCGCTGGTCCGCCTGCACCATGGGGGACTCGGACGCCGGCACGAATTCGACGTCCATCGTCTCATACCCATCGGGGGCCTTCTGCGCCGTGACCTCCGCCATGAACATTGGATCGGCTTCCTCCTCCTCGTAGCTTGGCTCCAGAGAACTCGGGGATTGGCCCGCCGCAAAGCGAGCTTGGGAACGGAGGTCTGTGGCGCCGACCGCCGCCGTGATTTCTGCGCGGCGCTCCGGCGTCAGCATCTTGTAGTACGTGATCTTGCGGCGCACCATGGCTTTCCGGTGAACCAGGGGACGCTTGATGCGGGCTAGGGGATCGAAAGGTGGGGGAAGGGGCTGGAGATTGGGTGTGGTTTTAGGGCAGTGGCTGGCGTAGGCCGAGCAGCGAAGGTTCTGGTGTGAATAGTGGTTCCGGTGACGACCGGTCAATCGGTTTTGACTGTACATCGCTCTTGTCGCGTTCGCATTGCAGCCCGGCACCCTGGACCCTCCACGTCACTTACCAAATGGAATTCGCTTCGTCTTGCATTTTCGCTCGCTTGTGGGACCGCAGTTGAGAGCAAACCGATGTCCCTCCCCCTCCCCCGTCCGCGTCATTTATACTACCACTCCCTCCGTTTTATGCAGAGTAAATAAAAACAGAGGGAGTATACTACGGATGAGGATCCCCTGACGTGGCCGAACCCATTGAGTAACTGATATGCGGGGCCTAGCAAGCATGGGGTCCGCCAGTAAGTGACCGAAAGGGAGGGTAAGGCAGGGATACCTACGTCAGAGGATCCACTTCCACTACTACTCCCTCCTTCCATTTACTATACAGGGCCTAATGCGTTTTTCGAGGCTAACTTTGACCAAATGTTAGAGTAATAATATATGACATGCAACTTACACAAAAGCATACGGTCAAATTCGTATGTGAAAGGAGTTTCCAATGATATAATTTTCACATTATACATCTCATGTACTATTAATCTTGTCAATAGTCAAATGCGGTTTTGAAAAACGCATTAGAGCATGGTTAATAATATAGCCAGTCGATGGCTATAAGGAACTGCCATGTCATCTATAGCCATCATCTATTATATGCACTCATACAGTAGTGTGGGCTATAAGGTTGGCTATTTCCCGCAAAAAAATTATAAGGTTGGCTATTGTATTAGTACTTTTTTCCATCTCCTCTCCATCTCTTTCTTCATATTTATTGTATTTAACTAGGAATGCGTATATAGCTAGGCTCTTGCATGAGAGCTCACTCCCCTTACTTTTTCACATCTCTCTCCTCCACATAGGTCCTATATAAATGGAAGGAGGGAGTACTACTATGAGCACTGCATACTCTAGTACAGATGTTGTCAGTACTCCACTAGTACTATTGGACAGGGAGCTTCAAAAAAGTTACTATTGGACTGGCTATACGTGGCGAAATCCTAGTAGGAAGAGCATGCGCGAGAACAAGCACATTCACGTGGTTGAAAACAAATTGGAAACCATCTCGAGTACAAATCTAGGAGTACGTACGAATCTAACAATATTGATTGGGCGTTGTTGAATGTTGATACTTTTTTTATCAAAGTAGAGATACTTTGACTACACATAAAACTTATATGTAAACTAGAAAGGATAGGAGGGAGTATATTGTACTTTCAAAAATGAAACGAACATTGATACCCTTTATATATGATTTGCGGATGCTATGATCACCGGTTCAAAATTTTGAATCCGCCTTAGGTATCACACATGCCCCCACTCGTGCTCTCTCGATTTCATCTCGGGGTCCGGAGATCGATTGAAAGAGGACTAGGGTGGGTACAATACGTTCGTTTCGCTTATGAACGTACAATATACTCCCTCTGATCCCCACAGACCCCCCCCCCCCCCGCGGGTCATTTCTATCATAGAAACAGACCAAACCTTTATCTCCTTGCACGACACGCAATTGATCTCTGAACATCAATCGATCTCGTCAACATGTGTCGGGGCATGAACCGAATGGGATGTCAAAACTAAGATGCGAAGCGACACGTAGTGGAGGAAAAGTGAAACTTTAAACGAACCGTTTGTTTGTATATGCATGTCGGACAAATTACAAAACATTGGAAATACAAGCATGGTCTAGGCCCACATGCGAATGATACTCGGCGGAATGTTCAAATGAGGCATGCGGGAGGATGGACTCGACCGGAGGGCGACATGATCGATGGAGAAGAGGGTTGGAGAGGAATGAGAAATAAGCAAACGCCACATGATTATACTTGAACGGCTCAAATAAACAATAAGTTGTCTCGCTTTGCCTACATAGTGAAAGGCCTAATGCGCAACGCGGAGCACTGACGCTCGAATATGGCGGGAAAAATAGTATGGTTGGTTTGTGCCCAAGGTTGCCCCATCAAAGCATTGGGTAGCCAAAATTTCGGTTGAGGTTTTGGTTGCCCATGATTTGGCCGACATTGGCAAGAAAAATGAACTAGAGTTGGCTAGAGTTCATTGGCATGCCAAAAAATGGCAACCATCCAAACAAAGACCAATCTTTGGGTCATGACCAAAATTTTGGTAAGGTGCACTTTGGCCACAATCCAAACACACCCCAACACCCGACTCGTCGAGGATGCACGAGGCGCCGGGACGCGTCCGTGGAGTGGTGTAGCGCGGCCAACTGCATCCTCAGGACCTGAGACCATGCCGGGTCGTCTTGCTTTTCAATGACATGCATCGATCGCATGTGAGCAAAGGGCATCTCCAACGTTGCAACGACTGCAGCTAACTACCCTGGCACACCAAAAACCCTCGTCAGTCGCGTCGTCGCGCGGTGCATTCCCAGCCGGCGCCAGCTGCCCGCATTCATGTCGTCCGTCCGTATGCCATTGTTAAGAGGCTCGGTGCCCGAGGAACCAACTCCGACGACTTAATGACGCACCAGGACGCTTGGCCTCAACGGAATGCGCTACTTAAAGCGGCAACGCCCAGCTAACATCCACACCATAGCGCATCGTCCTCCTACCTGGCACCACATCCGCCATGACCGCAAGCGCGAACGCTCTATGGGAGAGCTTGTCTTCGGGGATGAAGCTCGAGGTCGCCGCCCTCGCTCAAGTCACCGCACAAGCGGTGGCCATGCTGGCAGCCGACGACGGGAGCACCGTCAGCCACGCGTCCTACTTGCCGCCGTCCAACGTCCGGCACCGCCGAGGTCGGGGACTCCTCCGAGGATGAGTAGGGCATGGGAGGCGGCAGGGCATGGTGTGCCAACTGGCCGGTCTATCTCCTGTGTTCTACTTTTCCTCGCCGAAGACCGCACCTTCACTTCACGGGTCTTGAACCCCACCACCGTACATGGAGATCGCAGATGGAGGATGTTGGTCGCTGCCGTAGAATAGGTTTAGGGTCGGGTTTCTTTTATTTTCTGTCCTATAAAAGTTCAAAATGTAATGAAAATCTGCCGTGTTTGCATTAATCTCGGCCGTGTATATGAACTTTCACAATAATATAGTATATTGTAGGAGTACTAGCAAGATGCCCGTGCGTTGCACGGAAGATCAAGATCTTGTGGGAGAAAAGGATGAACGAGGGAAGGCCTTATCTGCAAATGCACATTCACTCATTTCACATCTTTCTACATCTACGGAAACCTACGAAAGGGTTAACGTAAATTGCCTCTCTCTCTCCTCCCCTGATTTTCATGGTGGCGGGCCCCTCCCTCCCCCCAATCTACAATCAATAGCGCACACGTTTCACATTATGTTAATTACGTAACTGGGATTATGTAGGTGTAGCATTACTCGTCCTAAAAACCCAACTAAGCCAACCTCCCAACATATCGCGCGGGAAAAGACCCGGTCGCGCCGTTTTAGTCGGGATTACCGGATTACTAGTAGTAGTATCAATGGATCGCGCAAAGCAACAAGTTTTTTTAGGGGGCGAAGCACCTAGTTTAAAAGGAAAAAAAGGCGGTACACTCACAGCACCCCTGTCGCGGTCGCATTGCACCCCACACACGTTCGGTCCTGCACATGGCTCACGCAAACGGAATGCGCTTCGGCTTGCCTCTTCACTGACACGTGGGACTGCACTTGGAGAAACTGACCATGCGCCAAACTCCCCCCGCCCACCGCGCGAAAATCCTCCCCCCCCACCCAAAAATTCCCCCCAAATCCTATCCAACTAGCCAATAATATTCCCCAAACCCCCCTCCCCCCCCCGTCCCCCTCCACTCCACTCGCTCCGCCAAAGCCGCCCTCCCCGCCGCGCCGATACGTCGGTGTCACGGTTCGCCGAGGGGACGCACGGCGATCCTCTCGCTCCCACAGTACGCTCTCGTAGACTGCCGTCCTCTAGCCGCGCCGCCACCGCTGGCGACGTTCTTGTGGAGGCGCACGGCGGTCAGCGCCGCCACCGCTGGTGACGTTCGTGTGGAGACGCACGGCGGTCAGCGCCGCCACTGCTGGTGACGTTCGTGTGGAGACGCACGGCGGTTAGCTTCTCCCATGGTACGCGCATTTTAGACTGCGGCCCCGTGCATGTCGGTGTAGCGCTGAATGTTAGCTGATAGACGCTGTTAATCTCACTGTTTGCCGAAGTAGTTTACAGTCAATATGCTCTGCTTAAGAAGCTTCCTTGCCCTGTTCTGCACTCAATCTGCTTAGCTAAGATGGCATGCCAAGGCCGATTAGTTGCTAAAATATCCTGCCATATATTTATTGTGACGTAGATTGCCATGGTCTAGTAGCCAATCTGTTAGGTGAAATAGCTCTACACCGTTTTATACTCGATCTTTGTTGCTGCGATGGCCTTCGATAGTTCGATGGCTGTGTGCTCGGCCTCATTGACTGCTGAAACAGCCTGCCATAATTTAGCACTCAAATCTGTTTGCTGAATTAGCTTTACATATATTACGTTACTTAGATCTACTCGTCCAAATATCTTGCCATAGCTTTAGACATCAACCTAGGTATTTTCTTCTGGACTTCATAAAAAAGCATATATGTTTTTCCTATAATATCTAGTAGAAGAACTAATTCGTATGTCTAACAGATGGACAGGACTTGGATAACTTCTGCTCGAAGATTCTCCGCTGCATATGTCGAGGGGGTTGAAAACTTCATGAACTTTATCAGAGCTGAGTACGGTGGTCCGAAATCAGTGTGCTCTGCCCGTGTAGCAGTTGTATGAATTCATTTACAAGACCCCAGTCAACTGTGCAAAATCATCTACACTTGTATGGGATGTCGGTCACATATACTAGGTGGGTTCATCATGGTGAAGTTGTGAACGTCAATGTTATTGACTACGTGGAAGCAGCAGATCACCATCTTGATCTGCCTGATGCTCAGGTGGAAGAGGAGGAGGAGGAGGTGGTGGCGGAGCCAGTGAGTTTGACCAACATTGAAACAATGCTACGAAATGCTCGTGCATTCCGTGAACTTTCACCTGCAGAAGAAAAACGGTGGGCCTGCATGTTGGAACAATGCAACGTGGCTGTCACCCCAGGAAATAAGCTGTCAGTATTCTCAGCTATGGTCACCTTTCTTCAGGTGAAGACATCTGAGCGGATGACCAACAAATCATTCGATGCGATGTTGGCTGCTTTCCGCAAAGCTTTCCCAGATGCGTCTGAGCTGCCACACACCTACAGTAAAATGAAGAATTTCCTTCGTGCAGTTGGAATTGGATATGATATGATCCATGTTTGTAAGAATAATTGTGTTCTGTTCCGGAAGGATTATGCCAACTTAAGTGAATGCCCGAAATGCAAATCATCAAGATGGAAAGATGGCGATACTATGAAGAGGATTCCTCATAATGTTCTAAGACATTTTCCAATTACACCAAGATTGCAGAGGTTGTTTCATGATGCTGAAACAAGAGAGGATGTACTGTGGCATTCTAGGAACCAGGAGTGCAGAGATCAGAACGTAATGAGCCATCCATCACATGGTAGTGAGTGGAAAAGCTTCAATCAGAAACACGAAAAGTTTGCTACTGACCCGAGAAACATTAGACTTGGCTTAGCTTCAGATGGATTTAACCCATTTGGCCACCAGAGCGCCACATATAGCATGTGGCCAGTGCTTGTTATCCCTTACAACATGCCTCCAAATGTCTGCGCCAAAGAATCAAACTACATGTTAGCCTTGCTCATCCCAGGTCCAAAAAGTCCTGGAAAGGATTTTGATTTGTTCATGGAGCCTCTTGTGGAGGAACTTCAACAGCTATGGAGGGGTGTTCTCATTCGAGACCTATATAGCAGCCCACCAGCTGATTTCTTTCTGCGTGCTGTTATAATTTGGTGCATCCATGATTATCCGGCTTTGGGCACTATGTTAGGGCGAACGACACATGGTTACAATGCATGTGTTCGCTGTGACAGGATTCCGCTGTCATACGCAATACTTAGCAAGATCTGTTACATTGGACACCTCCGTTTCCTTGCCAAGGACAAGGCGCATCCTAGAAAATACCGAAGAAATGTGTTCAATGCAAAGCATGAAAACCGTGATGTGCCAAAGAGGCTCACCGCCTATGAGTTGCAAGTGGAATTAGAGAAGGTCAGGCATATTACACCAGGAAACCATCCTGGTAATGGTAGCGGGAAAAGGAAGCGTGGCAGGGCAGAAGAGAGATTATTGTTTACCCGCAGGTCCACTTTGTGGGACTTGGAGTATTGGAAAGATTTGGATCTGCGGCATAATCTTGATGTGATGCACATCGAGAAAACTATATGTGACAGCATTATCGGCACACTTCTTAATATTGAAGGCAAGACGAAAGATACCTTAAAATCTAGGATTGATTTGACACACCTGGGTATCAGACAAGATTTGCAGGTGCAAGATGAAGGTAAACCACGGGATATGGCACCAGCTGTGTACGTCTTGGACAAGGTAAAAAGAAAAGAATTCTGCGAGGTCCTGTCACGTGTGAGATTCCCACATGGATTTGCTTCCAACCCTGAAAGGAGAGTCAGTGCAGATGGAAACAAGGTACAAGGGTTGAAAACTCATGACTGCCACGTCCTACTTCAAAGGGTTTTACCTGTTATCCTTAGAGGATTGGGCCGCCCTGACTTATACAGAGCAGTTGCAGAGTTGGGACAATTCTTCAGGGAACTCTGCAGTAGAAATATCAGGATAGATGCTTTGGAGCGTCTTAGAGACAAGATACCAACTATCCTATGCGACCTTGAGAAGATATATCCTCCAGCCTTCTTTGATGTGATGGTGCATTTGGCTATTCATCTACCTGATGAAGCACTACTTAGAGGTCCAGTACAGTATGGCTGGATGTACCCTATTGAAAGGCGGCTAGGCACTTTCAAGGGCTATGTTAGGAACAGAGCTAGACCCGAGGGTTCCATTGCAGAGGCCTACATTGCTACAGAAGCGTTGACATTCTGCTCAAAATACATTGAAACAGCTGATCAGCTTAGCAAAGAGGTGGATGAAGACAATCCCGGGCTCAATGTTTTTGATTATTCTATTCGAGTTACAGGGAAGAGTCGACAAGAGGACAAACCTAAAGATTTGGACAAAATGGTTTGGTATGTGTTGAATAACTGTCCTGAGATACTACTTTATATCAAGTAAGTGCTAAGTACTGCAGCTTATACATCGTAATCTACTAAACTTGCAGCACATTGTTATATATTTAGATGTTTGACGCGATCACTATGTTGTGCAGCATCTACAAAAAGGAGTTACTGCCGCAAAATCCAAGAAACATTGACAAACTGGTTATGGCAGGATTTGCGAAATGGTTCAAGTGCCATGTAAGATTTTGAATTGCACTATCGGTTTTTCTAATATCTTGAGTACATAAGATGATCAGCTTGTCTATTTTCTAACCATAGGTTAAGAAGATGCGGGAGGATGGGCAGGCAGTTGATGATGCCCTTTACTCACTAGCAATGGGTCCTGATACTCGGGTAAGACATTATGAATCTTGAGTTGTTGGAGATGTGCGCTACAACACCCTTGCACGAGACGAAGGCAGGAAGACACAAAACAGTGCCATCATGAGCACGGATACGTATGACAAAGAGACAACTGAAATGTATGCTAACATAACAGACAGTGTTCAGTTGCAGTATATCTCCAGTTTCGAGGATCATTGGTGTGTGGTTCTGTTGTGGTGTCACTGGTATAACCTGTTTTCCAGGATCGCAAAACCCAGAGCTGATGATTATTTCAAATCCATCAATGTCAAGGCGGCATACCAGACCAACGAGCCTTTTATTTTGGCAAATCAAGCAACACGGATATTTTTCTTGGAAGACACATTTGCAGGTAGCGATGACTGGAGAGTATTACAAAGGTTTGAGCAGAGGAATTCGTTTAATGAAGTTGCACAACAAGATGATGCTTACACTGCTCCTGATGTACAAGATAACACAGATGTTCCTAATATCTTTGAGAACCATCACGTCAGTGACGCCGGCGAAAAGATTGTCTGTCGTGCTGTGGACATACAAGAGTTGATCAAGAAGAAGCCAATGTTCGAGGACGTTGAGGATGAAGAAGAAGATGACACCTTGGGAAATTACGATTTAGACTGATACACATGGCGAAGATGTTGACGCTGCTGCTGCGGATGATGATTACATTGCTTTTGTCATATTTGCCTGTCAGAAGACGTTTTTTTATCTACTATGTGAAATTGTGTTTGCTATGACAACTAAAACCTGATGAACATGTTGTTTAGTATTTTCCTGTGAGAACATCTCTTGTTATGTATGCTGATATGTGTTTGGTGATTGTATGACGACTAAAACATGATGACATTGTTGTTTAGTTGTACTCATATTTGGCTATGAAACTTGAATTTGATGACATAGTTTGCTGTTGGACTGCAATTTGCTCGAAGTCTTCGAATGAGAACAAAGCTGACCCGACAGGGCCTCTGCTAATTTATTTATTTATTACCAAAAGGGCCTCTGCTATTTATTTATTTATGAGCAAAAAGGGATACCCCCTGATTTCCGTTAATAGAAATCATTAGATGTTCACAACACTATGCCCAGCCTGCTACACAGGTTTCATTCATTGCTAGTTTCAGCAAAGTGCTCATGTCATAGCCACTGAATACATCACGAGTGCTACATACACTGCAAATAATGAGATAATCATCCTACATAGCACATCGATTTTGCCCATTATCTTCACAAGCTCTTTCATCTCCTCATTGCTGTCAAGGCTGTTCAGCAGCTGTTGCTTGGCCATGATCAGAGGAACTGCATCTTTAACCTTCTGCTCTGCATCTTCCTCTTCTGTCGTTCCTTCAGTTACTTGTCCAACACCCCAACCTGCTGGTATTGGGATTCCTCGGCTAACCAAATAATCAGCGTAGTTGCACTCCCCCACATCAGCAACTTCCCAGAAATACAAATCACACGAATCTTCCCTTTTCTGCATGAATCAAATTGGAAGATGATCAACCAAACTATTAAAAAAATCAGCAACTGAAAGCAGCAGAACAACACTTAAACATATTATTACCCCATGATTTGGGCATTTGTAGAAGACTCGGCCAGGGTTGACGATTGTGGTTGAGACGCGACTGATGACTCTGCGTGATTTGCAGCAGTGGCACCACACCAACGGCAGCGGGTTGCGATGAGCAACCGGCTGCGGTGCGCGTGCCGGCGGGGTGTGATGAGACCCACAGGCGATGGTACGGGTGGCGACTTGGCGCATATTTGGTTGTTGCCTGCTGAAGAGCAGGTGGACGAGCAGCCAGCGGACATGGTTGCTGCGGCCAGAGTTTCTGATGCTAGAGAGAGTAAGTAGAGAAGAGGAGAAGCGAACGTTGGATATGTCAGTTTCATTACTTGCAGAGTAGCATAGCACCATATATAGTCATAGTCTAGGTTTGGATTCGAACCAGCTACAGGAGCACGTCTCTCTTTTTTCTAAAACTCAGCAACGTCTCTTTACTCGTACACTAGCTTGTTCTGTACGCCTTCTCAAGTCTTTGATTCCTCCACCTGACATCTGGGACCCACAGGAAGGGACTCTGTATTTCGCGAAAAAAAGTGCCCCCGCTGACAGGTCGGACCCACCAGCTATCTTCGCACGCAAGGAAGTGCTTCCTTATTACGCACAAAAAAATGAATACTCCCCCTGCCAGCTGGAACCCAGCATAGTGGGAGGCTGACTTGTGGGCCTACCAAGTTGACGGGGACGAAGGGCTTTGTCAACTTAGTCAATATGAACGATTCTAGCTCCAGTTACTGTACGATGTTCATCCAACGGCCGTAGTGCTTCTTCAACCTCTAGTCTTCTTGCTCTAGCCGCCCAAACCAGCGCCGGCCGTGTCGCGTGCTCCTGCCTCCCGTGGCCGGCTGTGATGCCGCGGAGGCCTCACCGCCCCCTACTACTCCCACTGCTGGCCAGGGCATCCCTCTACTCACCCACATCCCCTGTTATTCTGCGGCGACGGGAGCCTCACACCGCAGCCGAACCAGTGAACCCTCGTACTCCTCTCCGCGTGGGCATCCACTGCCGCGTCTTCCCTGGCTCCACGTCGTCCCCTTCATAGGCCTCGCCGTCGTCCACCGCCTTGGTGCTCTCAGCGTGGCGTGGTCAATGTGGTCAACGACCGACTTCCATTGGAAGAGTACTGTACGTGGAGAGGCTGACAGCTGGGTCCACGGCCACAACCCAGTTTTTTGTGATTTGCCAAGTAAGTCGCTTTGTCAGGCCTATTGGCCTGCAAATCTTTCAAGACGAGGAGAGCTTCATTCGGTTGGCCGAGAAAATGGCCTATCAGTAATGAGAAATGGGTTGTACATTTTTAAAACACATCAAACTGGCAATTAGTTTCAAATTTCTTTTTTTCATTTCGAGATTTTAAATTGCATTGATTTTTATGCGTGGAAAATTTGTTGGATTTCATATTGATATACATTTATTTTTAAAATCAGTTTGAATGTGACTCGAAATTTCGGGATTAAAAACAGTTCGGACCGCACCAAAATATGCAAAATTTCGTACAATTTTTTAACCGTGGCCACAATATGGGTTGTAATGCTAACAAAAAGAATATGGGCTCCAAAAAAACCTTAAGAATTAGCAAATGGGTTGTAAATTATTAGAAATAATGGCAGATGGACTGTATGCTGTTTTCCACAGATTTGAGGCTTTCCTAAAAAAAGGTTGACGCACAAGCAGTGACTGTTGGATGTCCATCCAACGGCCTTCATGCTTCTTCAATCTCTGCTCTTCCTACTCCAGCCGCTCAAACAAGCGCCGGCGGGACTGCCTACTCACTCCTCCCCGCAGCCGGCTGTGCTGCCGCGCAGGCCTCACAGCCCCACTGTACTCCCATCGCTGGCCTAGCCATCCCTCTACTCACCCACACCTGCTGTTATTATCCGGCAACGGCAGACGAACCAGTAAACCCTCGTACAGTCGCACTCCCCTCCGCGTGGGAAACAACTGCCGAGTCTTCCCTGGCTCCGTGTCGTTCCTTTCCTAGGCCTCACCGTCGTCCACCGCCCTGGTGCTCTCGACGCGGCCTGGTCAACGTGGTCAACGACTGACATGCATCTGAAGTGGACTGTACGTGGAGAGGCTGACAGCTGGGTCCACGGCCGCACGCAAGGAAATGCCTCCTTATAACCCGCAAAATAATGATTCCTCCACCTGACATCTGGAACCCACCGAAAGGGCCTCTGTATTTCGTGAAAAAACGTTACCGCCGCTGACAGCTCGGACCCACCAGCTATATCTTCGCACGCAAGGAAGTGCCTCCTTATTACGCACAAAAAAATGATTACTCCCCTGCTAGCTGGGACCCAGTATAGTGGCAGGCTGACTTGTGGGCCTACTAAGTTGACGGGACCGAGGGCTTTGTCAACTTAGTCAATATGCATGATTCTAGCTCTAGTGACCGTACGATGTCCATCCAACGGCCGTAGTGATTCTTCAACCTCTGGTCTTCTTGCTCCAGCCGCCCAAACCAGCGCCGGTCGTTCCTCGTGCTCCTGCCTCCCGTGGCCGACTGCGATGCCGCGGAGGCCTCACCGCCCCCTACTACTCCCACCGCTGGCCAGGCCATCCCTCTACTCACCCACACCCCCTATTATTCTGCGGCGACGACAGCCTCACACCGCAGCGAACCAGTGAACCATCATACTCCTCTACGCGTGGGCATCCACTGTCGCGTCTTCCCCGGCTCCGCGTCGTCCCCTTCCTAGGCCTCGCCGTCGTCCATCGCCCTGGTGCTCTCGGCACGGCGTGTTCAACGTGGTCAAGGAACGGCTTCCATCTGACGTGGACTGTACGTGGAGAGGCTGATAGCTGGGTCCATGGCCGCAGCAAGGAAGTGCCTCCTTATTACGCGCAAAATAATTATTCCTCCACCTGACAGCGGGGACCCATCAGACGGGCCACCGTATTTCGTGAAAAAAACATTTCCCCCTGACTGCTGGGACCCACCAGCTACATCTTCGCACGCAAGGAAGTGCGTCCAGGCAAAAAAAAGATTCGCCCCCTGACTGTTGGGACCCACCAGCTACATCTTCGCACGCAAGGAAGTGCCTGACAGTCGGGACCCACCTGGTCGAAGCATACGTAGCATTGTCATTCTGGTCGCGAACGTGTACATACATACTGGTCGATGTAGAGGCGCGCACATGTCGTAGTAGAGGCGCGCACGTAGCATGTACACGTACGTACAACGGCCAGGGTGCAAGAAAGTAAATACGGCCATGTCCGTACATACGGGCGGGGTCTCGAACGCCTACTCGCGCGTACGTACGGCCAGGGCTCCTGTACATGGCTCGGTCAGAACAGAGAAACAGCGTCGTCGTCGTGTTCATGGGGAGCCAACCGGCTGGGTCGGAACGGAATGTGTCGTCGTGTTCATCGGGAGGGCTTGGATGGAACAGCCGATGGAAATGAGGCCTGGCATACCGCAGAACGGAAAAAACGACCTTGTGTTCGACCGGCCATGTTCGAAACGGGATCCTGTTCATCGGGAGGGGTCTGGCGTACCGCAAAACGGAGGAAACGGACCTCCTACGATCGAAACGGGGGTCCTGTTGATCGAGAGGGGTGTGGCGTACCGCAAAATGGAGGAAACCGACTTGTGTTGGAGCGCGACGGTCGAAACGGGGGTCCTGTTCATCAGGAGGGGTGTGGCGTACCGCAAAACGGGACTCCACGGGATACTGTTCATCTCCACCGTCGACCCTCTCCAGCCTCCACGGGCTACTATTCATCGACCGTCGACCTCCTCCAGCCTCCACCTGCGACTGTTCATCCACGGGCTCCTGTTCATCCAGCCTCCACCGCGCGCTACTCCACCGGCTACTGTTCAACCAGCCCTCTCCACGGGCTCCTGTTCAACCACCCCTCCACGGGCTACTGTTCATCCAACCCTCCACCGTCTACCGTTCATCCAGCCCTCCATGGGGCGGTCCTGTTCATCCGGCCCTCCATGGGGTCCTGTTCATCCAGCCCCAACTGGCTCGATCGATCGGGGTCCTGTTCATCCAGAGGCAACACCACGGGGTCCTGTTCATCCACCCCCACCGGGAACTGTTCATCCAAACCCCCCAGCAATGCTCACTGTTCATCCAGAGGCAGCATCGATCGGCTTCAGTTAGCAGCAGTAGCGAAGGAATCGCTCGATCGGGTTCAGTTAACAGCCATCGATCGATCGCTTGGGTTCAGTAACGCGTAGCCTGCAGTGCAATCGCTCGAGTTCAGTTAGAGCCCAACGCCTCGCTCGGGTTCAGTTAGAGCCCAACGCCTCGCACGCACGCGCGTGCGTGTACAAGAGAAATGCGCATCGCTCGGCCCCGACCACCCACCATAACCGGGAACACCCCGATATTTTCCTCGCCCTCACTTCTACCACAGTTTTTTCCGTCATGGACGGCCCAAAGAATGTCATGCAACTGCGTCTCCGGCCCGCCCAGGACGAAAAGCCCATTTTCTGTCATGATTTTTTGTCATAGAAGTAGGAGCCCACCACATCTATGATGATACCGGGTTTTGTCACAATTATCGTCATAGAAGTGTCATAAGTATGACAGAAAAAAATTCGTTCGGCCCAAAATGTCACGGATGTGTCTTTTTTTTGTAGTGTTGGTACTTGTCCTCAGCAAGCAACTGCTCCATAGTTTGGATGGAGCTCTCCACCGAGACCAGCTTGTTCGCGTACACCACCGAGAGGGCCTTTCCCCTCACGTGGGTATCCACTATGTGATGCGTGGTGAACTGCCCCCCGTTGTCATTGTCGGCCGCTGGGAGCACCATTGGAGCCACGGGGAGCGCCATTGGAACTGCTGGATGTCCTCTCAGTATGTGTCATCGAGGGTGTGCTTATTGTCTCCTGTGGCGCGAGAGATGAAGGTAAATGGCCGCAGGAATAAATGGGGGCCGGGCGGACTGGATTCTCGGCGCGTCCGCATGGCAGTTTTTGCAGCGGGCAACTGTAACGTGGCGCCGCGCCTGGCGCAACCGCATGCATAATGATAGCCCAAATGTACGTGATCGTGCGCCAGCCCCAAACACTGGCAGCGCGCGTGGAGGGGCGAGGGGCAGAGCGCCCGGAGGGACGCGAGAGCACAGCGTGTGTGGCGGGATGCGAGCAAAGCGCGCCGTGGCCGCCTCAATCGCGAGCAACCACACGCATAGAGCAGTTGAACACGCAAGGAATGGTCGTCTACAAGCGGGCTGGAAGTTGCGACGCTACGTAGAGAGCGGCCGTGTGCTACTACCTCCATCTTCGTCTATTAGTCCCCTTTATATTCTGTGCCATATTTTGACCTTAAATTTAACCAACAAAATACTGATGCATGTTATAAAAATTATATAATTGGAAACTATTTTTAAATATGAATCCAATGATATAATCTTTGGCAACATGCATTTGTATTTTATTAGTTAAATCTCTAGTCAAAATTTGGCACAAAAATACATAGACGACTTATAAACCAGGACGGGGTAGTAGGTAACTAAATCGCAAACTTATTTTATCCCGTATGTGTGCATGTCCTTTCGTCCTCCTCTCGCACGTCTTGTCACCCCGCTGCCGCAGACGGCTTACAGCGCAAGCTTGCGCAGCGCGCGGGGGCGCTCTTTTGGCCAAACGGTGGCTCGAAGTGGCGCCAATGAATCATCGGTGAGCCCGTTGCCGCGCAACCTCGCAGGTTCCTGCGCAAGCTTCCCACCCGACTCGGTGAAATCCCCAAAAATCCTAATGCTTACCGGCCTGCTATATAAACCCTCACGGCAAGTGATACCTGCGTCGCATTTTCCCCTCCCTCCCTGTAGCTTATCTTGTCTGCTTCTCCCACAATCGTCAATGGCACCGGTCCGTCATCGTCGCTCAGCCATTCTGCCGTCATCAGAGGATAGCTCTAGCTGGGAGGCTACACCGCGGCGGCAACGTAGTCCCTAGCGTAGTGTTGTGCATGTGGCATCCCTGTTGGGTGTTCGCGGAACACCCACCACACGCTCTGCCGCCGCTGCCCGTCGGCAGCTGTTGCCGGCCGCCTTGGCCTCCACACCACAGTCGAAAGCCAGGGCCATCACCCGCTCTGCCGCCGCGGCCCGAAGGCGGGAGGTGGTCGTCGTGGCCGCCACCCCACTGGCGGCCACCGTGGCCATCACCCGCTCCGCCACCGCGGCCCGAAGGCAAGAGGTGGTGGTCGTGGCCGCCACCCCATCGTCGGCCGCCGTGGCCGCCAGCCCACCCTCGACCGCTGGGGTCATCACCCGCTCCACCACCGCCGCCGAAGGTGGGAGGCGGAGGTGGAGGCCTGCACATGCGTCAACGACCTTGCGCGCTACATCGAGTTCCTGCGGGAGGAGGAGAAGCGCCTCGTCGAGCATGCAAAGAGCCTTACCGCCGCCGTGGCCGCAGCTCATGCTGCCGCAGAGGCGAGGAATCAGGAGATCTATGAGGAGAACCACCGCTTTGAGAGGGGTCGTCTGGAGAGACAGAGGGCATTCAGTTTGAGCGTCGCTGGAGGTGCAGCAGCGGCAGGCACCGTATTGCAGTTGTCCAGCTCGTTGGTAGGGTCCTCCTCTGCCTCTTACTGAGCACGCTCGGCAGAGGAGAGGCTGCCGGAAGTAGTACGAAGCCCCTTCGTAATAGTAGTATTTAGGGGCTATTTTGTTCAGTTCATCTGACTATAGATGTGGTGGAACTATACAACGTACTTAAAATTAGCTAGTATATATAGTTGAACTAGCTATTTCAGTAAGTGGTTGGCAACAATTGGGGAAAAGTTTGGTCGGTTCAGCTGTCGAGTTGAACTGTTTCTATAAAAGAATGACTGCTTAATCTATGAATGAAATCTATACTTAATTACTGAATTTTAGTTGCAAAAATTAGATAGTGCTAGTGATTTTTAGCTGCATATTTTGACAAATGGTTGTGTTACAAGCTTGACAAATGGCAATGTTACTAGATCAACAAATGTCAATCTTTCCAGTTTGATAAATGGCAATATACCCAATATGAGAGATGCAAATCTTACCAAATTGTATGTACGTGCTTGCACACGGGACATCCAAAACAACCGTTTGCGTTGAAGGGATATACAAATCCTGCTCGGCACATTTTCTCTTGGCTTAGCGCCGAAGTCCGGCTTTGCATACCGTATTCAATCTGAATTGTTTGCGTTGGAGAGATGCACAAATCCTGCGCTGCGAATTTTCCCTTGGCTTACCGAGGAAGACCGTAGCTCTCACTTTGCATACGGGTGTTCTATCTAAAACGTTTGCGATCAAGAGCTGCACAAATCTTGCTCGGCACATTTTCCCTTGGCTTCATGGGGAAGTTGTCGGTTTGCATACATATGTTCTATCTAAAACGTTCGTGATGAGTGTTTTATATTTAAAAACCATTTATGTTGTTTCTAAAGAAAATCAGTTAATAAGTCTGTACATTCAGAGAGAAAAACGAAAGTTTGTTCAAACCATATCTTTCATTCAGTCACACTTCAAATTTATATTCATATGATCGAGATACACTGATATAGTATTAAACCCAAAAAAACTAATTCCGGCGGCGGCGGCCGCGTGCCGTGCCGGTGTTGTCGTTATCGTCCTCTGGGACGCCGTTGTTGAAGTCTTCAAGGCAGCACAGAATGTTCTTCACTTGGAAATCAAACATCATGTCGCCGCGCGATAGACGGGTGGGGAGCAGGAGGACGGCAACTCGCGGCGTTGCGAGGTAGCGGTCGACGGCGGCGTCCCATGTCGCCGAGGGGGGCGCGCGCACGGGCACCGCGTGGCCGGTGGAGGCAAACGCACGTAGACCGGCGCTATGGTGGGTGCATGGGCGCGCACGGGCGCTGGCGCTGGCATGTACACGAGCTCGCGCGGGTCCACGGAGACCTCGCTGACGCCAGCGGATTCTAGCTTTGCGATACTGCTCGGTGACCAGCCCGTCAATGCTACGGGGATGGTCGTTGGCGCAGGCACGGGGATGGGAGCTGGCACGAGCGCGGGGCATCAACCGTCGCAGCCAGTTCGTTCAGGGCCCATGAGGCCCCATTCCTCCTTATTTTCAATCACCTCCGGCCCGTAGTCGACTTCACCAAACTGGAAGACTAGTGGCGGATGATCCTTCTGCGGCATGGCGTTGGTGGAGGTCTGCGGGAGGGAGGGGAATGGGAGGCGAACAGTGAGGCCGGCCGTATTAAACAACGGCTCGTCCACCATTAATGGAGAGGATGCGAGCAAGGCGGGCGGCCATGGAAGTCAAAGGGATCACTTCCAAGTGAGCCTGCGCAGCATACAGCTCGCATGCTTCTCGGTGAGCTTGCACATTGGAGGACAGCTTGCACGCCTCTCGGTCAGCCTGCGCACCTGACTGCGCTCACACGCCTCTCGTTCAGTCAAGCAGCTGTCCGCACGGCACCTCCTATAGCCATTAAAAGAGAGACACGTGGCGTCACGTGAATGGTTAACAAAACGCACACGATTTAAATTATACAAATGTTTGAGATGTTAAAGTGGCAGCTATTTGTTTCGAAATGCCTTTATTGGCTGTTATTCGAGTGCGCCTTCTCTCAAAATGGACACGAAAAATACCACAACATGTCGGGTGCCATTCCATGATAGCATGCCAAGTTTTATGAATTTCAGACGAGTTTTGGATTTACTAGAATTCAAAAACAAAGTATCTCAACATTTTGCCGGCAATCAACAGAGCCCTGGTGTCTGAAATTCATTCCCATTTGGGACCTAAGCATGCACCCAATGACACACATTTGATATGTCAACCCACTTTTCTACACTGGATCTTGTGCATGTAGTTCAAATTTGAATTATGCACATAAAATTCCTAGAAAACCCAGTTAATGTATAAAAATGTCCAACCGAACCCCAAAAATCCCAAAAATTGACACACCACTCCTGTTTTCTATGTTGACACTAGAAAATTTTGAAAGCAAAAAGAGGCAACAGATATCGTTTGGTCCCCAAAGGTGGCACGTTCCCTACCGAAACCATTAGGCTTTTTGTGAGAAGCTCTTGTTTGCGAGAAGCTTATACCCAAACCTGTCCCAAATGGGACAAAAAAATTACCACATCATGTTGATGCCGCTCCATGATAGCATGTCAAGTTTCATGAACCACAGACGATTCTTGGATTTACTAGAATTTAAAAACCATGTATCTCAATGTTTGCGGCCGAGCGATGGTGGCAAGGTGTTTGACATTCATTCTCATTTCTTGCATGGAACCTAAGCATGCAACCAAGGACGCAGATTTGATTTTTCAACCAAATTAAATGCACTGCAGCATGTGCATGTAGTTCATATTTCAATTATGCACATAAATGGATAGAAAACTCAGTTAATGTATAAAAATGTCCAAACGAACCCCGAAAAATTCCTAAATTTAACACAACACTCATGTTGTTCTATGTTGACACTAGAAAAAAATTGAAATCAAGAAGAGCCAACGGATATCGTTTCGTCCAAAAAAGTGAAACGTTCCCTACCGTAACCATGAGGCTTGTTATGGGAAGCTCTGGCTTGTGAGAAGCTTATACCCCAACCTGCCCCAAATGGGACAATATTTTTACCACTGCATTTTGATATCTTTCATGCTAGCATGTCAAGTTTCGTAAATTTCAGACGCATTTTCGATTTTCTAAAATTTAAAAATCATGTATCTCAATGTTAGCGGCCGAGCGATGGTGGCAAGGTGTTTGACATTCATTCTCATTTCTTGCATGAGACTTAAGCATGCAACCAAGGACACACATTTCAATTTTGAACCCATTTATATGCACTGGAGCATGTGCATGTAGTTCAAAATTGAATTATGCACATAAATGCATAGAAAACTCAGTTAATGTATAAAAATGTCCAAGCGAACCCCAAAAAATCCAAAAAATTGACACAACACTCCAGTTGTTCTATGTTGACACGAGAAAAATTTTGAAAGTAAGAAGAGGCAACATATATTGTTTCGTCCCCCACAGTGGCATGTTCCCTACTCAAACCATCAGGCTTGTTTTGAGAAACTCTGGTTTGCAAGAAGCTTATACCCAAACCTGCCCCAAATGGGACAATATTTTTACCACGGCATGTCAATGATGTTCGATGATATCATGTCAAATTACATGAATTTCAGACGAGTTTTCGATTTACTAGAATTTTAAAACCATGTATCTCAATGTTAGCGGCTGAGCCACAGTGTCAAGGTGTTTGACATTCATTCTCATTTCTTGCATGTGACCTAAGCTTGCAACCAATGACACACATTTGGTTTTTCAACCCGTTTTTATGCACCGGAGCATGTGCATATAGTTCAATTTTGAATTATGCACATAAATGCCTAAAAAACTCAGTTAACGTATAAAAATGTCCAAAACGATCCCTGAAAATTTCCAAAATTTAACACGACACTCCTATTGTTCTATGTTGACACCAGAAAAAAAACTCAAAGCAAGAAGAGGCGACGAATATCGTTTTGTCCACAAAGGTGACACGTTTCCCTAACAGAAGCATGAGGCTTCTTGTGAGAAGCTCTGGTTTGTGAGAATCTTATACCATAACTTGCCCCAAATGGGACAATATTTTTTACCCCAGCATGTTGATGCCATTCCATGATAGAATGCCAAGGTTCATGAATTTCATACGGGTTTTGGATTTACTAGAATTACAAAAGCAAGTACCTCAAAGTTTGCTGGAGAGCCACGGTGTCGTGGTGTTCGAAATTCATCCCCATTTCTTGCATGGGACATAAGCATAAACCCATGGACACATATATAATTTTACAACCCATTTTGGTGCACCGAAGCATGTGCATGTATTTTAATTTTGAATTGTGCACCTGAAATGGCTAGAAAACCAAGTTAATGTATAAAAATGTCCAAGCGAACCCTGAATAATTCCAATTTTTTAACGACACACCTATAGTTGCATGTTCGCTGCAGATAAAAGTTCTAGCAATTCAAACACCCTCCTTTGCAGCTGTGACACCATTATGTAATTCAAATCAAGATGAAAAATCAAGTAGATCGCACACAGTTTATTATCACCAACCATGTGAGATGCAGTACAAGATATCTTGGAGCACTGTCGGAGTATAGTACGCCTATGGCTTAGAAGGTGCATCGGCTACAGTCCACAGCCGGTGTGTCAAGCACACTAGCTCGCTCCCCAAATATCATTTCACTGTTTAATCGTCGCGCTGAAAGATGGGGACGTGGACCCGCATCGTGAGGGCAACT
This sequence comes from Triticum aestivum, assembly GCF_018294505.1. Classification (NCBI taxonomy): domain Eukaryota; kingdom Viridiplantae; phylum Streptophyta; class Magnoliopsida; order Poales; family Poaceae; genus Triticum; species Triticum aestivum. The sequence continues at coordinate 123,238,595 of NC_057805.1, forward strand.
TCGGAGGCCCACTCCGGTGAGAGCGCGGTCGCAGCCACCATGCACATGCTAACAAGCTACATGAGCGCGGGCCGCAATCTGCGATCGAGCGGCCAAGGCAGCCCAAACGGCTGCTGTTGCTTCTCAGGTGGCGGCAGCAACATCTGCCTCGGGGATAGCAACTGGCGAGAGTGGCACAGCAGTTGTCCGTTCCGCAGTGGCGGCCTTAGCCCTGATGGAGGCCGCCCACGACCATGTCGAGGCCGCCCACGCCCTGCTCATGGCGGTCACCACACAAATCAAACGAAGCTTCCCCGACAACGATCGGCAACCCATGGATGAAGAGTTGGCAATCGCCGAGAGCGTTCGAGCAGCCGTCCATTCCTCCGCGGCATACCTTGCCAAGACGGAGCCCGTCCAAGCCCAGATCGTGGCCGCCCATGCCCAGCTCGTGGCGGCATTTTCCAAAGAGATGGCAGATGCGGATGTCGAGATGCTTGCCGAGTATAGTGCGATGGATGCCATGGAGCCCCTTCCCCAGGAGATCGTCAGGCGCGAGCTGTACATGGAGGAGGTGGCGGAGATGGACGAGCACCAGACGTAGTAGTACTCTTTGTTTTGTTTAATTAAGAGCGTCGGTGTTTAATTTGTTAGAGTAATGTTTAGGTCAGCTAGCTCTATTTAATTGCTGAACTTGCTCGATTAAGAAGTGTGGGTGTGCTGTAGTCTCCTTTGTGTACCCAAATTATGCAATGACGTGGATGACCACTGTAACCAGGGAAATTCGAACCAAAATTTTTGACGTTCAAACTCATCACACACGGGTTAAGCTATATGAATCATTTGTGATGTTCACATATCGTACATAGTGCTGAATAAAGGACCGTGTCTGATGACACTTTGCGTGCCAGTTTTTTTGCTGCACTGATTCAAAAATTTCAGCTTCTGCAGAACTATGTACCTCCCCACCCCCTCCCCCTTACCAAAAGCCACATTTCCCCTGTTTCCGCCTTCCTTTCCAAGTTGAAACATTCACTCCTTCCTTGCAGTGCTGCCTCCTCACCGGCGACCCTCCTTCACGCTGCTCGGCCTCGTCGATCCAGGCAAGTAATCCACACCCGACCCCCATCCTCCTCCTCCTTCCACATCCCACATTCCCCGACCGCTGGCGCGCCACCTTCCACCCAAATCACTGACCCCTCCCCCAAATAAGCGCCGCCCTAAGCCATGATGCATGTAGTATAGCCAGGAGCTCAAGGAGCATTTCGCAGCGGAGAAGCAAATCGCGGCTGCACTCACTGATGAGGTCGCGATGGCTTCCATTTGTGTCGACCCCCAGATCTTGGAGGAGCACCTCGCCGTCGAGGCCACCGTCGATGCCTCGTGCGCCGACGCCGCAACGCGGCTGGCTGCTTTAAACGACAGTCCGTGGTGTTTCCCCGAGGCCACCGTCGGTGCCTTCGACGAAGACTACGAGGTGTTCTCTCCGCGTGCCCGTGCTTACCTAAACTCGAGAGGCAGTAGGTTGGTACCCGGAGCGGCTCAGGAAACTCACCGCTATGACGAGGGCACCCACGATGTGGAGGCCTCGCCCTCTTCCATGTCCAAGGAGCCAATCATCATCGATATCTCCGACGATCAGGAGTAGCTTGTCTTATTAGCACACTATAAGGACCTACGTTCGGTTTGCTAGCTACGCCGGTTAAGCATGCTTGGTTTACCCGTTGCATGTGCTGCTCCTTCCTTTCCTTAACAAATTCTAGTAAATTGTCCTATCTACTTTTACCATGCAATCTGTTGCTCTAGTGTATATGTTCTATATGTCGTGCAATGTGGTGCTCACTTGTTAACTGTTTAGTTAATTAGTTGCCGTCTTCAGTTAACTGTTTGGTTCAATTATGCAAATGTGATGTTCAATTATTTAGAGTGCAATTTTGTATTGTCTTCCATGTGAGAAATACATCGAATTTATCTTTACAAAATACATGAGAAACAAATACAATTGCTATATTTCGAAGTTGTCAAGCATGCTTGGTTTGGTTAACTGTCAGATCTTCTAGTATGTTATACATTGTGCAATGTGGTGCTTAGTTAACGTTTGGTTCATTTGTTGTGGTGTTTAGTTAACTGTTTGGTTCAATTCTGCAATGCGGTGTTCGATTGTTGTGGGTGCATTCTGTTATTGTATACCATGTGAGAAATAAATCGAATTTGGTTGTACTAAATACATGAGAAACAAATATGATTGCTATATTTCCAAGTTGTTAAGCATGCTTGGTTTGGTTAACTGTCTGATCTTCTGTTAGGAGTATGTTATATTGTGCAATGTGGTGCTCAGTTAATGTTTGGTTCATTTGTTGTGGTGTTTAGTTAACTGCTTGGTTCAATTCTGCAATGTGATTTCCAATTGTCGTGGGTAGAATTTTGTATTGTTGTGCATGTGAGGAATAAATCGAATAATCATGCTTGGTTGGGATAAATGGGTTTTCCATGTGGCTTGAATTAATCTGATGAATCTGCAATGTGCTTACTTTTCATCAACACATTTTACTGATAGCATGTTGCCGGCGTTCTGGGAACGGGGGTCCCCAGACTTGCCTGCCTGCGGCCCACGGCGTGGCTGTGCTAGCAGGCCTGTACGGCCCATCTTCATCAACAAGACATTCAAGACCCTCGCGAGGGGCCAAGCCTCGCGAGGCGGATGACACAAGACCTCCTCGGGAGCGGCCTCACCAGGTTGGCTCGTGAGGAGCGGAGAGATCAAGGCAGGGCAAACCTCGCGAGGTTCTCGTGATGTAAGCCATGACGATATGAATCAGGCGGGCGCCAGCGCGTGCAGTGTCCTTGTTTCCTCTTTGGTGCTAAGGAAGCAAGCGCGGTCGTAGAGTACCGAGGCGTCAAGCAAAGGTTTCCATATCAGTGCAATGAGACGAAGACCAGCAGGACGGCAAGATGGAGGTCACCATGGAGCCCAAGGCGGCGTCACCACCAGAGCTTTTTGCAGGCGAAGACCGCTTTTGTCAGGATAAGCTGTACTCGTTGTCCCCTTTCAAATTGGTCGTCGTTGGCTCCCTTCCCGCTCAATATTTGGGGAGAGGACCAGGGCCTATATAAGTAGAACTAGCCACCGTAGTAGGTGGATAGATTCCATCTTCCATCCTCACACCCACAAGTTCACTAAGCACAAGAACACCTCAACCTCAGGAGGCTGTTCTTCCCCTTGTACTGTTCATCATCAGCCCAAGAGGCAATCCACCACCACCACACTCGAGTAGGGTATTACACCAGAACGGTGGCCCGAACCAGTATAAATCTTGTGTCTTTTGTGTTGTGAGTTAGTCGAGTTCGTTCTTGAGATCTTAGCCAGTTAGGACGCGGATCGGTAGGGAGGAAAGAACTTCATGCGCACCCTAGTGTTCGAACCTTGAGGGTTTAGCCGGAACCCGTGATCCGACATTTGGCACGCCAGGTAGGGGTGCGCCGAAGCTTCCTTTCCGTTGCTTCGCGTCTAGTTGCTCCGTCGTCTCCATGGCGGATGCTCGCCATGCTCGTGCTGAGCGCCGGGCTGCCCTCGCCACCCGCGTTGCTCAGACAGCTTCCGTTGGCGGGCCACCTCGTCATTCTCCGTCTTCTGCCGCTAACGGCGCCACCGGCTCGGTGGGGAACGAGCAGCAAGCGTCCTCGCTGCACCCCTCGGTGCGGCGGGACGGCCGCACCGCCACCCCATCGCCGACTCCCGCAGGTTCGTCGTCCCACGCTCGTCGCACTCCCATGGACGCACGGGCCGCGCTCCTCATGGCGCACAAGCTCCTGCGCTACCGCCCGATCGACGACCTCTACAAGGACTGGCTCGACCGCATCGCTGAGCTTGTCCACGCCGCAGGGGGCTCCCCTGCGCCGTCCCTCTCTCCGCCTCGCCCTCCGCCAGCTACAGGCGACGTAGCTCACGGAGCACCTCCGCCACCTCTGCCCCAAGACGGCGCCCTGGCGCCAAGGCGCGCGCCTCCACGGCGCGAGCCACCGCGTCCAACGCCCGCGCGTGAAGAAAGAAGCTGCCAAGAAGTTCCTCGACCGCAAGAGAACGCTCCGCCACTCCTCGCGCCACCGCGCCAGGATCGTCTGCCGCGGCAGGGCCCCGTGCCGCTTGTTGTGGCGACACGTGGGCGTCAAGACCAAGCTCCGCCTCCAAGACGGGCCCCGGCGACCACGGCCGGCTGCCGCGCCTTCACACCCGAGCTGCGTAGCGTCGCCTGGCCAGGCAAGTTCAAGCCGGATCTGCCTCCTTGCTACGACGGCACCCCCGACCCCGCGGAGTTCCTGCAGCTCTACGAGCTGAGCATCGAGGCGGCCAACGGCGACGAGAAAGTCATGGCGAACTGGTTCCCCATGGCACTCAAAGACGGCGCCCGTTCGTGGCTCCTGAACCTGCCTCCAGGCTCGATCTCCTCCTAGGACAAGATGCGCGACCGCTTTGTCGCCAACTTCCAGGGCACTCGCGACCGCCCACCGGCCACGGGAGACCTGCGTCGCGTCAAGCAACAACCAGGAGAGACCCTCCAGAAGTACATCCAGCGCTTCAACAACGTTTGTCTCAAGATCCCCAAGGTGACGGATGAGGCCATCATCTCCGCGTTCTCTGATGGCGTCCGCAACGTCAAGATGAAGGAGGAGATCGCTATCCATGAGGAACTGTGCACATCTCAGGAGCTGTTCAACCTGGCGACCAAGTGCGCAAGAGCTGAGGAAGGGAGCCTCTCCCTCCTTGAGCTCCCGGCTGCGAACACAAAGGAGAAGAAAGCCAAGGCCAAGGACGTGAAGCGCAAGGGAGTAGCCGTGCTCGCGGCGGAGCCGGACACCAAGCGCGGCAGAGATCAGCCCGAGTCATCCAAGAGCAGCCGACCGTTCTGCGCCTTCCATAACCTGCACACCCACAACACCAGTGACTGTCAAGATCTCAGAGCCATTCGAGAAGGACGCTTCGGTCGACGCCCCAAGTGCAACGACCGGGGCTACGGCCGGGGAGGAGGACGTGGTGGCGGACGCTAGGACAACCGTGGCCCGCGCCAGGAGTGGCGCAACCGACCTCGTGAGGACCGCTGGCAGGATCAGCCTCGCGAGGGCGCCTGGAGGGACCAGCCTCGTGAGGATCGTCCTTGGGGCAATGCCGGTCTTCCTCCACTACCGCCACCACCAAGAAGGAATGACGACCACCATCAAGACGAGGGGGCTGGGGGCTTCCAGGAGCCGCGTGCTATTGCCTGCATCTTAGGCAGAGCTCAGGCCCCATCCTCGCAGCGTATCTTCAAATAGTTTGGTTGTGAAGTGAACGCAGTCCTCCCCAAGCTTGAGGCCACACGTCCACTCAGGTGGTCCCAGTTAGCCATCACCTTCAGTTCGGCGGATCAGCTCAAGTGCGGAGCCACCGCTGGCGCCCTCCCGATGCTTTGCTCCCCAGTCATCAGCAACGTGCAAGTTACCAAGACCCTCATCGACGGCGGTGCAGGGCTCAACGTCCTGTCCGTCGACACGTTCGATAACCTCCAAGTGTCGTATGATCAGCTTCAGCATACCAAGCCTTTCTCAGAAGTGACCGACGGCTCGACCACACCGATAGGGCAGGTCTGCCTCCCTGTCACCTTTGGAGAACGCAAGAACTACCGCACCGAGCTCATCGACTTCGACGTCGCCTACATCTGCCTGCCATACAACGCGATCCTCGGGTATCCAGCCCTGGCCAAGTTTATGGCAGTGATCCATCTTGGCTACAATGTCCTCAAGATGACGGGAAGCAGCGGAATCATCACGGTCCCATGTGAAGAAAGAGACGCCGTGTGCTCCCTCGAGCGTGCTTTTCAAGCTGCAGCAATCGACGACCCCGACAGCAAGGGTGAGGGCCCTCCTGAGGCCATCCCCAAGAAGAAGAAGCAGCTGCGCTGTGCAGGACCTCAGGAGGATGGCATCGCAACTGGAACCTCGTCAGGATTAGCGCCCGCTCCAGGGGCGCCTCCCTCCACCGCATAGGAAGGCGCGCCCGGCACCCTTCTCGGGCAGGGCTCGGGGGCTCTCTTCTAGAGGGCCTCGGACCTTGCCAACATCACGGAGGAGGCGCTCGGGCACCACTTGGAGGCGTGCTTCATGGCACGTTTCCCTCAGGAGAACACAGGGTGAGGAGCGCCCACCGCTCAGGAATTCATCACCAAGACCACTCAGGAACTGCAAGATGCAAGGGCCATGCGCGGCGACCGCCGCTCACCAAGCGCAGCTCCCCATCCAGGCGATGATGCTGGGCTACGCGTCTGCATCGAAGTCCCAAGGCTCAATAGGGCCGCATCTCAGGAGCCTTTCTAGCCTTCGCGTGTGGGCCGTTGCGAGGGTCCACCGCACAGCTACGTTCGCATGCCTTTTGGCCTGCCGAGCGTATCGTCCGCCTATCAGCGCAACTTGCGGCACATCCTGGCGGCTCAGGAGGCCAGGCACCACGCAGTGCTGGCGCAGACGGAGACGGTCCTCAGGGAACCGCCTGGACCCCCAGAGCCTCCCGAGGCTCAGGGCCCCGGTGGCTCATGAGGAGCAACTCCTTCGCCACGTACCTTCAGCTGCCCCAACATCTCTTCATCGACAGAACCAGGTGACACTTTCCAAGTTTATTTAGCTGGGAGCGCCCCTCGGGCTGCATCATTCCCAGGCCACATGGGTCCGTCCCTGTGGCATGTACCCCTTTTTCTTATGTCTTTAGCTTACCTTGCTGGGGGTGCCCCTCGGGCTGCATCATCCCCAAGCCGCTCGGGCCTGACCCAGTGGCGTGTATCTTCCCTGCATTTACCTAAGCCAGTATGCTTTCCATGCCTAATCTACCTATAACTATTATCTACTTGACTCTCGCCCCTCCGCGGGGGCTACTCACGTTGGCACGGCGCTTGTGCATCGGTCCGTCCCTGCAACGTCGACAAATCTGAGCGATCGAGCTCTGGCTCGCGGCACGCCCCGCGCACGTCACCTCACCAGGCCCTCAATGCCTTCGTCCCCTCATGAAGCAACCGATAGCCGACCGGCAACGGCAGGCTGCGTTTCTCCTTGTGCTGGATTGCAGGAATCTCATGAAGGTGACAGCAGGCGGCACCGCGAGCTTCCTCTTCTCCCATGCGATCTGCTTGCGCGTTAAAAGGGGGGCTCCTGAGCATCACGACTCAGGAGCTCCTACTGGCTCTCCGGCCCTCACCCCCTGGCCTTGACCATGGCACGTGACCTGGCATACCAGCGGCGGCTGAGCTCGCTCGAGGGCCGGGACCTGAGGACGTAGAGCCTAAAGGAGAGCATGGAGAAGAAGGGAAGGCTCGCATGGGCCTGGCCTAGCTACGCATTAGCAGGGCGCCTCACAAGGAATCGACCCCAAACCACCAAGATAAGTCTCGCGCTCAGATTGGCTAAATCATTGGAGCCTAAGGGTCACGCACGCCGCGGCCCTGTTGCGGCAACTTCGCCTCCCTTTCTTGCCTTACCATGGTTGCTTAGGCGCTAAAGCGGACCTCCTGAGCACCGCGTCTCAGGGGCTCTTACTGGACCTCGGGCCGCTCACCTCCTGGCCTTGACCACGGCACGCGACTTGGCATACCAGCGACGGCTGCAGCTTGCCTGGGAACCGGGACCTGTCAGCGTAGAGCAACAAGCTGTCGCGAGGTTGGAAAGGGGAGACCGAGCCTTAACAGGACATGCGTTCGCAAATTTTCATAATAAGGAAGATATACACAAAAGACATCATGGACCCTTTACACGCCCCCACGTGGGTACTTCTTGATTCCTCGCAGGGAGCAAAAGACGAGAACCTGGGAGAATCCTATCTACACGCCCCCGCGGCTGACGCCATCATCAACAGTGGGCCGCGGGAGGCCGGCGCCAACCTCATCCAGATCAGCGACGGCGGCGGCTGGACGTTGCGGCCTTGCTCCGGGCGCGACGAGAGCTCGGGGGCACGTAGCTGTCGTTGCTCGTCTCCGGAGTCTCATAGAGCTCAGGAGAGCCGCTGGACTCCCAAGAGTCTTTGCTGTTGGAGTAGCCGCGAGCGGAGCGCGCATTATCCTGGCGCTCCCCTCCTGGGCAACACTCCAAGCGGCGGCCCTCAGCGTCGAAGACCTTGAAGAACAGCGTGGAAGCGCCGTCATACTCAAAGTGGATCATGAGGGTGCCCTCCGCACGGCAAACCCGCGCGACCTCGCCCCAGCCGCGGGTCATGAACATCTTGCCGGAGTAGACCGCTCCGACCTCTGCTCCGGTCGCCGGAGCGTCGCAGTCAGCATGCTGCAGCCAGAGCTCGAGGGGTCCCCTCGGTGGCATCGCGTCAGAGAAGAACCGCGGGAAGCAGATCCAAGAGATTGGGGGCATCACTGCCCACAGCACGAGCTCGCGCGAGGAGTCCGCCGCGTGGACTCCAGGAGCGATGGCGCGCGTCACCATGGCACGGTGACCTTGGCCTCGGCGCGTGCGCCGATGTTCGTCGTTCCTCCCTCCTGAGCCCCCGGTTTGGGCATACAAGGGTAGCGGATACCCTGGAGGAGACCGCTCACACCAAGGCCTCATCACCACCTGCATCGCCGCTCCGTCGTGGCGGTGAACCAACCTCTTCTTCGGCGGAAGCGGTGCCGGCGCGTCGAGGGGAATCTTTCCCTTCTCCGCAGCAGAAAACCTTCGGATGGGCGCCATTTCTACTAGCAGAGGAGCAAGGAGGAAGAAGCAAGCGAACCGTGAAGAGATGGGCGACGGGGGCTCTGCCCCCCTCCCCATTTATAGCGGAAGAAGGCCAACTGGCGCCTCCCGCGATCACAGGTAATGATGTTTTTCCTTGCATGTCGCAGGGACTTGTCAAGTCAGGCAGTTGCCGAGGCAGCATGGGGAAGCGGAGACGCCCACGTCCAATCAACCGCCACGCGTCGACCAAGTATGTAGGCTTTTGGGGGCCCGCGGCTCTCCGCACTTGACCTTTGGCTTCGCCTCAAAGCCAAGCCCGAGCGCGCCTTGCGCCCGGGGGCTACTATCAGCGTTATGGGGACGGGGGTCCCCAGACTTGCCTGCCTGCAGCCCACGGTGTGGCTGTGCTAGCAGGCCTGTACGACCCATCTTCATCAACAAGGCATTCAAGACCCTTGCGAGGGGCCAAGCCTCGCGAGGCGGACGACACAAGACCTCCTCGGGAGCGGCCTCACCAGGTTGGCTCATGAGGAGCGGAGAGATCAAGGCAGGGCAAACCTCGCGAGGTTCTCGTGACGTAAGCCATGACGATCAAGATCAGGCAGGCGCCAGCGCGTGCAGTATCCTTGTTTCCTCTTTCGTGCTAAGGAAGCAAGCGCAATCGCAAAGTGCCGAGGCGTCAAGCAAAGGTTTCCATATCAGTGCAACGAGCCCAAGACCAGCAGGACGGCAAGACGGAGGTCACCATGGAGCGGCGGCGTCACCACCAGAGCATTTTATAGGCGAAGACCGCTTTTGTCAGGATAAGCTGTACTCGTTGTCCCCTTTCAAATTGGCCGTTGTTGGCTCCCTTCCCGCTCAATATTTGGGGAGAGGACCAGGGCCTATATAAGTAGAACTAGCCACCGTAGTTGGGGCATAGATTCCATCTTCCATCCTCACACCCACAAGTTCACTAAGCACAAGAACACCTCAACCTCAGGAGGTTGTTCTTCCCCTTGTACTATTCATCATCAGCCCAAGAGGCAATCCACCACCACCACACTGGAGTAGGGTATTACACCACAACGGTGGCCCGAACCAGTATAAATCTTGTGTCTTTTGTGTTGTGAGTTCATCGAGTTCGTTCTTGAGATCTTAGCCAGTTAGGACGCGGATCGGTAGGGAGGAAAGTACTTCGCGCGCACCCCAATGTTCAAACCTTGAGGGTTTTGCCGGAACCCGTGATCCGACACATGTGAACCCTCAGTTAACCTGATCACTAACTACCTTATATGTGTTGCAGGGAAACAATGGGAAGCACTGAGGTTTATAATCGACGTTTGCACATGCATGGTCCTTTGTCTAATAGCACATTATTGTGCAATTGCAGGAACCATTCTAATATTTAGGTTTTTAACAATTTGGTCTTGCACATGTAGGTCCTGCTGTCAGAGGTTTTGACCCACTGTTCGACCCTTTTTGCATATGGGGAAATGAATTGTCCATGAATATCAGTCAAGTCAAGAAACTCAGAAATATTGTTAGCAACAAGATCTGGTACTAACTATTATACCTTGCCTTTTTATTCCTTTGCCCCATTTCCAATATAGAGAATATATTTATGCACATCCTTGTTTTCAGGCCTTCCCAAACCAGTTCACCAATAATTACCTCCCAAACCGCCTATATGGTCAGGAGGCGAGGAAGGTATTCATACAACACCCATGGTTCAATATTGAAGTGTTCCTGAAGAGTACGAAGGATGGACAGTCAATCATCCAGAGGAACTGGCCTAAAGTTGCAAAGACCTTCAACATCAATGAAGGCTCAATATTCGCCTTCCACTTCAGCAGTTTTCTAGATGAGATTCATCTGTCTATGTACCATCTATGATGCTAATTTTGAAATTTTATAGATGTTGCATGTGAAACTTGGTGCTGGTGCAGTTGTCTAATGGGGTAGCTGGGTGCTAAAGCTATATGATGTTGTACTCTGATGTATTTCAATTATAAAATCCTGCTTCCTTAATATGAAAATGAAATATATTGTGTGCTTAATATGAAATGCCAATTAGATTAATAATTGGATTATTAATAATAGGACAATTAGCCTGGTAATTAGGTTTTTTATTGCAAACGGTTATTGACAAAACACCGTGGGCGATGACCTCAGGCAACGCACACAGTTTCTAGGAATAAACCTTGTTGGATCAATGAACACTCACACACAACATCCTCTTGAAAACTGTTTGTGTTAGGCCACCTTGCGCAAAGTTTTACCACATAAATAGTGTGTGTGATGGACAGCCTTTGCCACACAGTTTCTTCTACGCACCATGTGTGATGCATTCAATAACGCAAACAGTAAAATTGTTAATATCGTGTGCAATGACAACACTATCACAGACGATTTAATGGGGAAAATTGTGTGTGATGTACCTGTGAACGGAAACGTTTTCCTTGGAGTGACTGTGTGGGATGTATATACGAACGGAAGCATACTTGTTGGATTAACTGTGTGGGATGTACATACGAACGGAAACGTATTCCTTGGATTGACTATGTGGAATGTACATACGAACAGAAACGTTTAGCCGGGACTGACTGTGTGGGATGTACTTATGACCGAAAACGGTTTGGCATGTATAATTGTATTTTTTAGCACAACTGTACGTATAACCGTATTTGATCGCTCGCCCGTTGATACGTCTCCAACATATCTATAATTTTTTTATTGTTCCATGCTATTATATTATCCATCTTGGATGTTTTATATGCATTTATATGCTATTTTATATTATTTTTGGGGCTAACCTATTAACCTAGAGCCCAGTGCCAGTTTTTTTCCTTCTTTTTGAGTTTTGCAGAAAAGGAATATCAAACGGAGTCCAAATGAGCTGAAAATTTACGGTGATTTTTTATGCACCAGAAGAAGCCCCTGAAGCACAAGAGTTGGGTCAGAAGAGTCTAGAGTCAACGACAAGGGTGGAGGGCGCGCCCCCCCTACCTTGTCGCTGCCTCGTGGACCCCCCTGACTTGAAACCAATGCCAAAAATTCCTATAAATCCAGAAACCTCCAAAACGAAACCTAGATCGGGAGTTTCGCAGCCGCAAGCCTCTATAGCCATGAAAAACCAATCGGGAGCCCATTCCGGCACCCCGCTGGAGGGGGAAACCATCACCGGTGGCCATCTTCATCATCCTGGTGCTCTCCATGACGAGGAGGGAGTAGTTCACCCTCGGGGCGGAGGGTATGTACCAGTAGCTATGTGTTTGATCTTTCTCTCTCTCTCTCTTGTGTTCTTGATTTGCCACGATCTTGATGTACCGCGAGCTTTGTTACTATAGTTGAATCATATGGTGTTTCTCCCCCTATATCTTCTTGTGATGAATTGAGTTTTACCTTTGAGGTTTCACTATTATCGGATTGAATACTATTATGGATTTGAGAACACTTGATGTATGTCTTGCGTGGGATACCCGTTGTCGGTGTCAAAACCGGCGGATCTCGGGTAGGGGGTCCCGAACTGTGCGTCTAAGGTCGATGGTAAAAGGAGAAAGGGGACACGATGTTTACCCAGGTTCGGGCCCTCTCTATGGAGGTAATACCCTACTTCCTGCTGGATTGATCTTGATGAATATGAGTATTACAAGAGTTGATCTACCACAAGATCGTAATGGCTAAAACCCTAGAGGCCTAGCCTATATGACTATGGTAATGAATATCCCCTCTCCGGACTAAGTCCTCCGGTTTATATAGACACCGGGAGGATCTAAGGTTACACAAGGTCGGCTACAAAGAAGGGAATCTACATATTTGGTCGCCAAGCTTGCCTTCCACGCCAAGGAGAGTCCTATCCGGACACGGGTACAGTCTTCGGTCTTCGTGTTCTTCACAGCCCATCAGTCCGGCCCATGGCTAACAGGCCGAACGCCCGAGGACCCCTTAGTCCAGGACTCCCTCAGTAGCCCCTGAACCTAGCTTCAATGACAAGGTATCCGGCGCGTAGATCCGTCTTCGGCATTGCAAGGCGGGTTCCTCCTTCCGAACTCCAAGATAGTCTTCGGATTTTTTGAACGTGTCCGGACCTGTAACATAAGTTCTGTATACTTTCACAGAGGGCACAATAATTTATAAACCCAAACCACCGACAACTGTACATAGCACGACGCTACGTCACCGTCGGGACATTATTTTAAACCCGTTGTTGGCCCCGGGTTTCAAGGCGCGGCTTTATTGGCATGTCTTATCCAAGATGAGATTGTGTCCCCTTATTAAGGGATTCTTATCAACACGGACGTGGGTAACCCAACCGTCTCTTGGGTACAACTCCTTGGGAATAGGCAAGTTTTAAGGCCCGGGAGGAGGCGTTCGATACAGCCTTTATAAAGGGGTGCAGACCCATCTCTTTCTTCCATGCTTGCTTCTTCCTCAGCCTTCGCTACCTCGAGTTCTGACACCCAAGTTTCGATCGCCATAATCCTCAGTCATGTCCGGATCCAGCCTCCAAGGCTAGTGGGTGGCTTCTTCTGTCACAGAAGAGGATATTGCGAAGCTTAGGGCGGCAAGATATCTGACCAGAAATCCTCCATCGGCTCCTTGCTAAAGGGCAGGTTATCCCTACCCCCAGATCCGCCGAGAGGGTCGTGTTTGTCTCCCACTTCCTCGGAGGGTTAGGATTCGCCCTTAATCCCTTTATCCGTGGGCTCATGTTCTATTACGGGCTGGATTTTCACAATCTGCCCCCAAACTCTGTCCTTCTCATCTTGGCGTTCATCGTCACGTGTGAGGCCTTCCTTCATATCCCTCCACACTTCGGCTTGTGGCTCAAGACCTTCAATGTGAAGCCGCAGGTGATAGAGGGGAAGCAAGCAGAGTGCGGTGGTGCCACAGTGAGCAAGCTTAATAACGCTCTTTGGCTAAAAGGATCCTTCACAGAATCTTCCGACTTATGGCAGTGGGAGTGGTTCTATATCACCGAGCCCCGTGGTTCCAAGTGGGCGGCTATGCCTGCGTTTCGATCCAGCCCTCCGATTCAGCTCGCATCATGGATTAATAAGGGGTTGGACTGGGGATCAATTGATGAGGTACAGACTCTTCAGAGCCGCATCAGGAGTGTAGCGACCAGACCTCAAATGGCCTATGCTGCTGTGCACCAGTGTCATCCCTAGATCAGTAATGCTGACACGCACAGTACAAATGGAGGATTTATAACAGAGTAGCAATCACACACTTATTACATCGGATATCTCCATAGAGACTAAGTATAATAAACATGGCTTAAGGCCATCTAATAACGATAACAGCGGAAGACTTGGAAGATAAGTGAGTCCATCAACTCCAGCGGCATCACTGAGTATAAGACCACGACCTAAGGCACCTTACTCGTCGTCTGAAAAGTCTGCAACATGAAACGTTGCAGCCCGAAAACGGGTCAGCACATGGAATATGCTGGCAATGTAACACATAGAGAATAGTGAACAATAATAATGCTATACTATATGCATATATGGCTGGTGGAAAGCTCTATGGTTACAGTTTTGCGAAAAGCCAATTTTATCCTACCTCAAAGGAATAAATTTTATTTAACTATCATGGTGGTTGTGAAACATTGAGATGGTTGACAGCATCTCAATCCCAATTAAAAAGTCATTAATAACCCAACAAAATTAATTAGAAGTAACATAGTGTTGAGATTCACATGATAATCCAAGTACTAGATACTCAAGTTGTCCATAACCGGGGACACGGCTAATCATGATCAGTTTGTACACTCTGCAGAGGTTTGTGCACTTTTCCCACAAGACTTGATCGCCTCCGTTGGATTACTCGCACTACATGGTGTTTGAGTAACGGATGACCAAGACACAGTCTTTCAGAAGTGTTTGCACCTTACGTATGGGTAGACCGTTACACCTACTTTCCCCTACATCTGCTAGTCTACCACTGTAAGAGTTCACACAACTTAGTCAACTATGCTAGAGCCCATAATAGCTTGCGGCTGCACACGGAAGTTTCTAGCATGAAAAATCTCATGATCCCTTTGAACCTGGGTGGCGGTCCAAAAGAAAAACAGGCAATCCTGGAATACCCAGGTACCTCAATCCACCCAGATGTGAGTTTAAGTTGCCACCTTAAGTAAACCATTAATTAACAATCTCACATCTGTCATGAATTTCACTCAAACCCAATCCACGTCTACGAGCATAGCATGGCAATAATAAAAGCAACGTAGAAGTATCTCCCAAGGGATTGATAGAGAAACAGGTAATAGGTACTACCTCAACTACTTCCCAATACCCACAGTTTATTAGATCCTAATCATGCAATGTGTTTGAGGAAATAGATCTAATGCAATAAAACTGGGTATGAGCGGGGTATGATCAAAGTGTTACTTGCCTTGCTGATGATCCGGAAAACCTAGCGATTCGAAGTAACAAGCGGCACACTCCGGGTACTCTATCGCAAACAAACAAGCATACAATCAGTACTCAAATAATGCACAGGTAAAACTCGAATGAAAGATCCAACCAGAAAGTTCAACTTAAAAACTCCGGTTTGCAAAAAGAATCAACTCGAAAGAAACAACGAAAGTCAAACGGCGGAAGAAAGAAACTTCGTTTGCTAATCTGGATCTAGGTCAAATTTTACTGTAGCAAAAACTTGTTTGAGTAGGTTAAACGGAAAGAGAATTTCGAGACGAAACTCTAGGCGCTTGAATCACCTAATTCCGATAAACGAGCGAGAAGTTAAACAGAAACGAAGATTCGATCAGAAATCGAATCTGAGAAAATAACGAGATAATCCGCCAAAAAGAAAAACGGACGAACGGTTAAATAACGGACGTTCGTTAACAGAGAAAAACCGATGAACGCGTTCGTTAAAATGAACGGTTCGGTGAACGCTCGTAAAATAAGAAAACCGGAAAAAAACCGATCTAGGGTTTTTTTGAAACGAAGGGTTTTTTTAAAAAAACCGGTCAACGGGGCGAGATCTACCTCGTCGGGGTAGAGCTCCGGCGGGGCTCCGGCTAGCTCCGGCGAGGCGGCGGGGCTCGGGCTCGGGGGCAGCGGGGTGCGGCGGCGCAAGGCGGCGGCGGCGCGGGGCTCGGCGAGCGGCGGCGGCGGCGCGGGGCTCGGCGAGCGGCGGCGGCGGCGCAGGTGCGGGCGGCGGGGTGCGGTGGCGGGGTGCGGCGGCGGGTGCGGCGGCGGCGGTGAGAGGGAAGAGGCGGGGGGTATATAAGAGGGGGAGGGGGGTGCTTGGAGGAGGGGCAAAGGCGGCGGCGGGCGGCGTGTCCGAGCCGGACTCCGGCGGCGGCGGGCGGCGTGCTGCGCGAGGAGACGACGGGCGGCGCGGGCCGTCGGCTGGGCCTTTGCCCAGTCGGCGCGGGCATTTCTTTTTTTTTTAAAGTTCCGCGAAGAAAAATGCGTAGAAAAATAAATAAAACTCAGAAAAATATGAAATAAATTTTCCCCGTCTAGTTAGAAAATCTAGAATAGGGTGAACATTTTTAAAATCACAAATAAACATTTTGAAAACATGCATAATTTTTTTAAATGCAATAAAAATTGCAAATAAAATCCAATAAATTCCAAATAATGATTTTAACATTTTTCCTCCAGTATTTCAATTGTTTTGGAGAAGTCATATTTTCTCCTCTCGTATATTTTAAGAATGAAATATTTTTCCGGAGAGAAAATAATTAAAATCAAAATCCTCGTCTGAAAAATCAAAAGAAAATTCGAGAAAATCCCCAACTCTCTCCGAGGGTCCTTGAGTTGCTTAGGATTTATCGAGGATTTGTCAAAATGCAATAAAACATGATATGCAATGATGCTCTATGTATAACATTCCAAATTGAAAATTTGGGATGTTACAAACCTACCCCCCTTAAGATGAATCTCGCCCTCGAGATTCGGGTTGGCTAGAAAACAGGTGGGAGTGGTTTTTTCGTAGATCTTCCTCTCGCTCCCAGGTGGCCTCATCCTCTGTGTGGTGACTCCACTGAACTTTGCAAAACTTGATAACCTTGCTGCGGGTAACTCGGCTGGCATACTCGAGAATCTTAACTGGTTTCTCCTCATAAGTCAAATCACTTTCCAACTGAATCGCTTCCAGTGGCACAGTATCTCTCAGTGGTATCTCAGCCATCTCTGCGTGGCACTTCTTCAACTGCGAAACATGAAATACATCATGTACTTCAGACAATCCTTCGAGCAATTCCAGCTTGTAAGCAACTTCTCCCATACGTTCCAACACTCTGTATGGTCCGATAAAACGGGGTGCTAACTTTCCCTTAACTCCAAAGCGCTTCACTCCTCGAAGGGGTGATACTCGAAGATACACTCTGTCTCCAACTTCGTGAACTGTCTCCTTTCGTTTAGAATCAGCATAACTCTTCTGCCTGGACTGGGCTACCTTGAGCCTATCGCGAATCAACCTTACTTTCTGTTCAGACTCCTTAATCAAATCTGGTCCAAACAACTAACGGTCTCCAACTTCGTCCCATAGCAACGGTGTTCTACACCTCCTTCCGTACAAAGCTTCGAAAGGGGCCGTCTTCAAACTGGTTTGATAACTGTTGTTATATGAAAACTCCGCATATGGCAAATTGTCGTCCCAACTAGATCCATAATCTAGTGCACATGCTCTCAACATGTCCTCCAAAATCTGGTTGACTCTCTCGGTCTGTCCATCTGTCTGTGGGTGAAATGCTATACTAAATTCCAACCTGGTTCCCAATGTTTCATGTAACTGCTTTCAAAACTTCGAGGTAAATTGGGTTCCTCTGTCTGATACAATGGTCCTCGGAACTCCATGCAAACATACGATCCTGGTCATGCATATCTTTGCCAACTTAGCACTGGTGTAAGTGGTCTTTACTGGAATGAAATGAGCCACTTTCGTCAAACGGTCGACTACAACCCATATCGAGTCATAGCCTGAACGAGTCCTTGGTAATCCTGTGATAAAATCCATGCCTATTTTATCCCACTTCCATTCGGGTATCGGCAATGGTTGCAGCAATCCTGCTGGCTTCTGATGCTCTGCCTTCACTCTCTGACATACATCACAAACTGCTACATACTCCGCAATATCCTTCTTCATAGCTCAGTCATGGGCTTAGCAATCTTCGAGAAATTCTCGATGAATCTCCGGTAGTATCCTGCGAGTCCAAGAAAACTCCGGATTTCTCCAACTGTAGTGGGCGATTCCCAACTTGTCACTGTGTCAACCTTGGCAGGGTCTACTGCTATTCCTTCTCCGGAAATAACATGTCCAAGGAATCCAACTTCCTTCAACCAAAACTCACATTTGCTGAACTTGGCATATAACTGATGTTCTCTGAGCTTCTCAAGTACCAATCGCAAATGCTCCTCATGCTCTTCCTCATCCTTGGAAAAGATTAAAATATCATCAATGAATACCACGACGAACTTATCCAAAAACTCCATAAATACTTTGTTCATCAGGTTCATGAAATAGGCAGGTGCGTTAGTCAGTCCAAATGACATAACGGTATACTCATACAATCCATATCTGGTGGTAAATGCCGTCTTGGGTATATCCTGCTCTCGAATCTTTAACTGATGGTATCCTGATCGTAGATCGATCTTGGAAAATACTTTAGCTCCTTGCAGGCGGTCAAACAAATCATTATCATTGGCAGTGGGTACTTGTTTTTGATGGTCACTTCATTCAATCCTCGGTAATCAACAACCATCCTTAGTGATCCATCTTTCTTCTCCACTAGAAGTACTGGTGATCCCCAAGGTGACGAACTTGGGCGAATATAGCCTTTATCCAGTAACTCCTTGATCTGCTTCTTAATTTCCTCCAAATCCTTAGCGGGCATCCTGTACGGTCTCTTAGATATTGGCCCGGTGCCTGGCAAAAGTTCAATCAAGAACTCAATGTCTCTATCCGGTGGCATGCCTGGCAACTCTTCTGGAAATACATCCGGATAATCCTTCACCACTGGTACTTCCTCCTGTACAACTCCTGATAAGGAATTCACTTGAGTCCTCTTCGGCATATGCCTGGATACATACTTGATCCGTTTTCCTTCTGGGGTGGTAAGCAAAATCGTCTTGCTGGCACAATCGATGTTTCCTCCATACAACGATAGCCAATCCATTCCCAGAATCACATCCAAACCTTGCGATTCCAAAACAATGAGGTCTGAGGGGAAAACATGCCTACCAATGGCCAATGGTATCTGAAAACATCCTTGGGTGGCCATATACTCTGCTCCTGGCGAGGTTACTAACATAGGGTTTCTGAGAACTTTGGTGGACATCTTAAACTTATTCACGAATCCCCTTGATATGTATGAATGCGATGCACCAGTATCGAAAAGAACAGTTGCAGTAAATGACTTAACCAAAAACTTACCTATTACTGCATCAGGCTGAGCTTCAATCTCCTCCACGCTCACGTGGTTCACATGTCCTTTGTTGAACGGGTTCGGCTTCTTCCCAGAGCTTCCATTGCCATTTCCATTTTGGGCTTCGGGACATTCGTTGGCATAATGTCCATTCTTCTGGCACTTAAAACAAGTGACTTGGCTCAGGTCCCTCTTGGCTGGGGTAGATGGGTTGGTGCGGTTCTGTCCGTTGCTTCCTCCATTCCCACTACCATTCTTGGAGCCATTATGGTTGTGCGAACTACCTCCTCCATGGGTATGCTGAAACTGTCCTCCCGGCTTCGGGGTAAAACGTGGCTTCTGCTGGGCTCCAGAGTTATACTTCCCTTGTCCATACTTCCTCTTACGGTTTTCAATCTGCTGTTGCTTCCCTTCAATCATGAGAGCTCTATCTACCAGCTCCTGGTAGTTGTTGAAGGTTGCTATCATCAACTGCATACTCAGCTCGTCATTCAGTCCTTCCAGAAACTTTTCCTGCTTGGCTGCATCTGTAGCAACGTCATCTGCTGCATAACGTGCTAGCTTACTGAATTCCTCCACATACTGGCCTACGGTGCGTCCTCCTTGGCGTAGGTTACGAAACTCACGCTTCTTCATAGCCATAGCTCCTGCTGAAACATGAGCTGTACGGAAAGCTTGCTGAAACTGGTCCCATGTGACAGTGTCAATAGGGTGCGTGGCTGTATAATTCTCCCACCATGATGCTGCGGGTCCATCAAGCTGATGTGCGGCGAAACGCACTCTTTCCGCATCTGTGCATCCTGCAGTGGTCAACTCCCTTCCAACTTTGCGGAGCCAATCATCTGCAACAATCGGCTCGGTGCTACTGGAAAACACCGGCGGGTTTAGCCTTAAGAAACGGGCTAGGTGATCAACAGGTGGTGGTGGCGGTGGGTTGTTGTTGTTGTTGCCTTGGTTCTGAACTAACACTTGCATCAGGGCATTCTGTTGCTGAATCAACTGGGTGATCTCTGGCGGGAAAACAAATCCGGTGTCGCGTCTCGGAGGCATCTGATGGGTTTAGAAAAGATGAGAATTAAGAATAGAATGAGGTCTAGAGAGAAAACACTACCCATATGCTCATGAGGCAAATTCAATCAATATCACTCAATCAATCCAAACAAGACAAAACAATCGATCAAACTAGCGTTACAAAGTGCTTGAACTATACTACTAAATGGGGGAAAACTACTACTGATATGGTAGTCTACTAAAAATTCTGATCCGTTGAAGACTCCATGATGTCTGCTCCAGCTTCATCAATCCATTCGTCTTCACTTGGTTCCGAGTCGGTGTCGTCGATGATGATGTAGTTATCCGGACAAGTGCATTCGTCGACTTCTGCTTCTGGTACTGGATTTCCCACGGATGCTCCAATCTTCTTCTCCAAATCGTCAATCTTCCCGACAAGTGCGTTGATTTCCTCCAAATAATCTTCGCGTGTAGTCTTGAGTTCCTCTTGGAGTTCCTTGATCTTCGTGAATGCCTTCTTTAGTTCTTCCTTGTCCGTGCACATCTGGTTCTCCTGGCGACGAATATGTTGGTTCTGCTCCTGGATGAAAGCTGTAATTGATCCATCCTTCTTGGTCTTGATCATCTCCCATTGCGCGTCTCGACGTCCACAAATCTGGTAAATTGTATCCTTAAGCTCCTGGTGGTATACTTCTCCAATGCGTCCCATGGCGATATGTGCGGCCATGCTCTTCCCTAAACTCCAAGTTGGTGCTTCGAAAACCAATCTTATGGGTTCCGTAATTGGCGCAAACGTCCTTCCTGGAATGATAACTTGAATCTTCCAGCTCTCCTCTTCAGGTAATGTAGCGTTGTAGGTTCCGGTGACGCTTGGTATTCCTATGTTCAAGTACTTGGTGACTTCCTTCAGGTGTCGTCCAAATGGCGTGTCTTCGTCGGGTTGCATGAACTTGCTCCTTGCATTCGCCATTCCTAAGAGAGTGGAAAGTGGAGAGGAGTCAGAAATGAGAAGAGAGAAGTTTTTCTAGGGCTTAAGCTTAGTGGTCGTGTCCTATAGTCAGCGTGTGCTCTGATACCAACTCTGTAGCGACCAGACCTCAAATGGCCTGTGCTGCTGTGCACCAGTGTCATCCCTGGATCAGTAATGCTGACACGCACAGTACAAATGGAGGATTTATAACAGAGTAGCAATCACACACTTATTACATCGGATATCTCCATAGAGACTAAGTATAATAAACATGGCTTAAGGCCATCTAATAACGATAACAGCGGAAGACTTGGAAGATAAGTGAGTCCATCAACTCCAGCGGCATCACTGAGTATAAGACCACGACCTAAGGCACCTTACTCGTCGTCTGAAAAGTCTGCAACATGAAACGTTGCAGCCCGAAAACGGGTCAGCACATGGAATATGCTGGCAATGTAACACATAGAGAATAATGAACAATAATAATGCTATACTATATGCATATATGGCTGGTGGAAAGCTCTATGGTTACAGTTTTGCGAAAAGCCAATTTTATCCTACTTCAAAGGAATAAATTTTATTTAACTATCATGGTGGTTGTGAAACATTGAGATGGTTGACAGCATCTCAATCCCAATTAAAAAGTCATCAATAACCCAACAAAATTAATTAGAAGTAACATAGTGTTGAGATTCACATGATAATCCAAGTACTAGATACTCAAGTTGTCCATAACCGGGGACACGGCTAATCATGATCAGTTTGTACACTCTGCAGAGGTTTGTGCACTTTTCCCACAAGACTTGATCTCCTCCGTTGGATTACTCGCACTACATGGTGTTTGAGTAACGGATGACCAAGACACAGTCTTTCAGAAGTGTTTGCACCTTACGTATGGGTAGACCGTTACACCTACTTTCCCCTACATCTGCTAGTCTACCACTGTAAGAGTTCACACAACTTAGTCAACTATGCTAGAGCCCATAATAGCTTGCGGCTGCACACGGAAGTTTCTAGCATGAAAAATCTCATGATCCCTTTGAACCTGGGTGGCGGTCCAAAAGAAAAACAGGCAATCCTGGAATACCCAGGTACCTCAATCCACCCAGATGTGAGTTTAAGTTGCCACCTTAAGTAAACCATTAATTAACAATCTCACATCTGTCATGAATTTCACTCAAACCCAATCCACGTCTACGAGCATAGCATGGCAATAATAAAAGCAACGTAGAAGTAACTCCCAAGGGTTTGATAGAAAAACAGGTAATAGGTACTACCTCAACTACTTCCCAATACCCACAGTTTATTAGATCCTAATCATGCAATGTGTTTGAAGGAATAGATCTAATGCAATAAAACTGGGTATGAACGGGGTATGATCAAAGTGTTACTTGCCTTGCTGATGATCCGCAAAACCTAGCGATTCGAAGTAACAAGCGGCACACTCCGGGTACTCTATCGCAAACAAACAAGCATACAATCAGTACTCAACTAATGCACAGGTAAAACTCGAATGAAAGATCCAACCAGAAAGTTCAACTTAAGAACTCCGGTTTGCAAAAAGAATCAACTCGAAAGAAACAACGAAAGTCAAACGGCGGAAGAAAGAAACTTCGTTTGCTAATCTGGATCTAGGTCAAATTTTACTGTAGCAAAAACTTGTTTGAGTAGGTTAAACGGAAAGAGAATTTCGAGACGAAACTCTAGGCGCTTGAATCACCTGATTCCGATAAACGAGCGAGAAGTTAAACAGAAACGAAGATTCGATCAGAAATCGAATCTGAGAAAATAACGAGAAAATCCGCGAAAAAGAAAAACGGACGAACGGTTAAATAACGGACGTTCGTTAACAGAGAAAAACCGATGAACGCGTTCGTTAAAACGAACGGTTCGGTGAACGCTCGTAAAATAAGAAAACCGAAAAAAACCGATCTAGGGTTTTTTTTAAACGAAGGGTTTTTTTTTAAAAAAACCGGTCAACGGGGCGAGATCTACCTCGTCGGGGTAGAGCTCCGGCGGGGCTCCGGCTAGCTCCGGCGAGGCGGCGGGGCTCGGGCTCGGGGCAGCGGGGTGCGGCGGCGCAAGGCGGCGGCGGCGCGGGGCTCGGCGAGCGGCGGCGGCGGCGCAGGTGCGGGCGGCGGGGTGCGGCGGCGGGTGCGGCGGCGGCGGTGAGAGGGAAGAGGCGAGGGGGGGTATATAAGAGGGGGAGGGGGGTGCTTGGAGGAGGGGCAAAGGCGGCGGCGGGCGGCGTGTCCGAGCCGGACTCCGGCGGCGGCGGGCGGCGTGCGGCGCGAGGAGACGACGGGCGGCGCGGGCCGTCGGCTGGGCCTTTGGCCCAGTCGGCGCGGGCGTTTCTTTTTTTTTAAAGTTCCACGAAGAAAAATGCGTAGAAAAAATAAATAAAAATCAGAAAAATATGAAATAAATTTTCCCCGTCTAGTTAGAAAATCTAGAATAGGGTGAACATTTTTAAAATCAAAAATAAACATTTTGAAAACATGCATAATTTTTTTAAATGCAATAAAAATTGCAAATAAAATCCAATAAATTCCAAATAATGATTTTAACATTTTTCCTCCAGTATTTCAATTGTTTTGGAGAAGTCATATTTTCTCCTCTCGTATATTTTAAAAATGAAATATTTTTCCGGAGAGAAAATAATTAAAATCAAAATCCTCGTCTGAAAAATCAAAAGAAAATTCGAGAAAATCCCCAACTCTCTCCGAGGGTCCTTGAGTTGCTTAGGATTTATCGAGGATTTGTCAAAATTCAATAAAACATGATATGCAATGATGCTCTATGTATAACATTCCAAATTGAAAATTTGGGATGTTACAAGGAGCCTCCTCGAGAGAGACATTGATCTTATCAACGTTATTCAAGTAATGCTGGTCCATCGGACCTTGCCGTGCCAAAGGCGACCCCTCCGCATGTGGGAGTTCAATCTCGAAGGGCTGCGGACACTTCAACACTTCTTCGGCACTACGCACAAAGGGATGTGGAAATTATTCTTCGGTAATTGAAAGCAGTGGCCGGATACTACCGAAGACATCGGCCTTGACTGTAACCATCCGGACACCACGGTAAGTACCCGTCCGTCGAACACCTCATAATCAGGTATCCTGTGGTAAGACACTAAGCAAACCATCTCTTTCCAGGGCTGGATAAAGAAAGCGGAACGGATTAGGTGTCCGGCCCCTATTCCCGAAGACTCAGCGGACCCCATGCTAACAAGGATGTTGGCACCGGCACTGTATCAGGCGCCGGCGGAGGGGGCAAGGTGGAGAGTGGGAAGACCAGGGATGGCCGTCGTTCCGGAGGTAAATCAGACACCGAGTCCGGGGAAATTGACATTTCTTCGCCCGAAGACAAAGGCAAAGGAGAAGCAAGCATCCCTTCTCCATATAGGAAGAAAAGGGCCGCCTCCGAAGGTTGGGAGGAACTGACTCCCAAGAGGGGCAAGATGCCCTCGTCGGGCGGCTCAGGATTGGAAGGCGACGCCGTTGAATAGCTCCTTCATGAGGACAGGCCTTCGACCAAATCGTAAGTAAATCCGGGGTGCTTTAATCACATCTCGTTCCTTTCCTGTTATTGGAGTGACACGTAATATTCACGTGTGTCTTAACAGCTCGGCGCAGAGTGTTCCTGAGCGATCCTCTTCTTCGGTAGATCTCCTCCCAGAGATGATGGAAAGTGAGACACCTCCCCCGGCCTCCTCGCCCAATAAGGCGGACGACTCCGAAGTGTCATCTCGGAGGGTTTTTCTTGATAAACAAGCGGCGCGAGGGATGAAGGAGGCAGTACCCGAAGGTGAGCCTCCGATCATCCGGGATTCGGGGGCCAACAATGAAGGCCCCGGACTATCCGCCTTTCAACCTGCGGTGATTCTAGAGACGAGTGAATAGGTTCCTTCAAAGGATGGTCGTGCTCCTAAAGCGGCTTCCGGAGACCCAGCGGCGTCGGATGTGTTGAGGGATATGCTGCGGAAAGCATCTGTCTCAGAGGAACAGCGTACCTTGATGGGTATGGTGGTTGAGAGGATTCTGTCCGCGAAGAGCGGATTGAATGAAGCCTTCATGAGCCTGCTAAGAGGCTTCGAGGTTTGTGATGTAATATTTTTCAACTATATTTTATTTGCAACATGCACCTGTGTATAGGTAGTAGCCCCTGAGACTCGGGTTGGCTTCCCATGGGAGGCAATCAGAGGATCAAAAAGATATGCTCAGGGAATAATCTGGTTAATTGGAACACAAGCTGTGTCGCCCCTGACGACTGCCCGGACTACAAAAGTTGCTGAGCTGCAGCGGAAGCTTGATGTGGCAGGGGATGATATTGCGTTAATCAATAGGCGTCTTGACGAGTCGCAAGGTATGTATTCAGAGCAGTCATTACACATACGTGTTTATAATAGAAGCGTGACGCTGAAAATTGCATACTGGTATATGCATGGCTGCAGATGCTGCCGCCGTCGTTGAGATTCTTCGAGCGGAGCTAGCCCGGGCCAAGGAGCAGGCCCGATTTAGTAATGCGGCTGCCGAAAAGGCATCGGCCGAGTTAAAGGCCGAGCAGGCTGCTCGGCGCCAAGATGAGGAGAAAATATCCACGATGGCGCTCGAACTAAAAAATGCCACTAGCCGCTGTCAATTCCTCGAGAAGGAGAATAAAGCCAAGATGGCTGATCTTGACAAGGCCTTGCGGGAGGCGAAAGAAGCGCGGTCCGAATCTAGAGCAGCCCGTGAGGAGATCCGGCAAGTTGGGGAGATTGCGCCTGGTAAGCCCTTTTTATTACAGACTAAGTTCGGTGATCCGAATTATGCTCAGCTTAACCAAGTGTGGAGCTCTCTAGACGTGTTTTTGGACTTGCCGAAGAGCTCTTCCAATGCGGCGCAGTTTTACCAAGCGCAAGAGGGATATGCAATGGAGAAGCTTTTCTGGTCATAGTTTGGTGCATCAAAACGCCCTCTGCTGCTGAATGGACAGATGTCCCAATGGGCCGAGCTTCATAGGATATGCGGCGCTGCCATGAAGAACGTCATAATCCAGCTGTGACCGACTGAGCCTAATCCGAATAGCTACTTTGCTGATGCGGTGCCACGTATCGACGCCGTTAAGCGGTCGGCGTGCATTGAAGGTGAACGGATGGCCTTTGCCCGTGTCAAGACATACTGGGGGAAGATGAAGGCCATCGATGTTGCGGCGAAGGGTCCACCCAAGGGCAAGGACCATCACGCACCAGAGCATTATTTTGAGGACGTCTTAGAGGCTGCCCGCTTAATAGAGGGTCAATGTTCGAAAGACATAATATTCGAGTGAAGTGTATCCGAATTGTAAAAGACAATTTTTATAATCAGTCTATATTTTAGTTTTGCCTAAAAGGCTTTTGTTCCTCTTGTGCGGCCGTTTGTATATGATCTGAAAGTTTTCCAGTCGTCGGCTTCAGCCCCCTCGGAGGAAATACGGGGGTGTTCGGAAAAGCATCTGAGCACTCTTGACCCAACGTCTTGGTCCATGAAGGAGGTGTCAATGCGGTGAACGAGGCAATCAGACTATAGGGCGTTAACACTTTCACTTAGCCATAGGAGTTTTATAGGGGGGACTACGATATAGCCCCTGGTATGTGTATGGCTTATTCCAATATGGTGCGTTACACATATGACCTGAAGAAAAAGGTCCTTCATATAATACGGAGGGAATCGCGAAAGATTCCGATAAGTCATCGAGTGGTTGACCAGCTCTCGCAGCATCATGATAGTCGGTTTTCGGCTTTCTCTACTGAGGTGCTTGACCAGATGAACCGGAAGCACAATCGTAGTAGTTCTCCCTTTACTACCCTAGCCGATAGAGCGGAACGTAAGGTAGCAAGCACAAGAGCCAGGCAACCCAACCATTGACCCAAGACATGATTCGGAGCTGATGCATATAAGGTCAAACTCGCGACGCCGAAGTACGCTATAAAGCTGTTCGGGCTTTGTCGGCAACTCATTTGTTCCCATACCGAGCCCCTGGCAGGTTATGCCGAGTTGTGTGTGAGAGACAACCATAGGAGCCAAATTCATTTTTGAAAAAGAAATGAATGATGAATGCGGATTATGTTTACTGGGACCTGACTGATATGCCAATGGTTACTTTATAGATAAAAAGACCACAACCCCGGCTATTTGACATGCCCGGGGTCAAAGGCGGAGGAAAAAAGGCATATTACAGGCTCGAATTAAAGAGTGCGGTCTACAAAAAGTTATTTTGGACCTCATGTCGCACGTCTGCGCCACCTGTCTTTGGCGAGGGGATTCCTTGACGGAAGTAGCCCGCCCCCTAGGTGAGTGTGATGATCCAAACTCCGATAGAGTCAGTTAGATGTTTGTCCTTTGCGTCACCTGTTTTTAAGAGATAATGAAGAAAGAAAAAGTAATTTAGAGAAAAATGTTACGGAAATGCTTGTAGGCTTGTCCGTATTGTGCTTCCGCCGATGCCCATGGTATCTTAAGTCCGTAGTTATGTATGCGCGATACAAATTTCGCAGGTATATGAGGTGGGCGGCGGAAGCCGAACTACTATTTCCACTCCGGAATTGGTCGATCCCGTTGAACGGAGACCGGTGGCTTAATGGCCAACAAGGTATGCGGTTTAATAAGACCGTTTTGTACTGAAGTTGTCGCAGTATAATCTTCAGTCCGGAGGGAGTGCTTCTCCTGCTCCCTTATAGGGTTATGTGTCGCGTATACCATGTTCACTGTTTTTACTTCGGGGGGAAATTGCTTCTGACCCCCAGTATTTGGTTGGTGAGTCTCTTTGTCGTCCTATCGCCGGGCGGCCTCCTCCCCTCGTGTTCGGCGTTGAGCTTGCCGGCCTGCTTGAAGACCCAACAGCTTCTGTTGGTATGATTAGCTGGTTCATCGGGGTGGCCGTGAATCTGGCAGGGTCGATCCAATATCCTGTCTAAATTGGATGGTCCGTCTCTGTTCGCCTTGAATGGCTTTTCCTGTTGACCGGGTTTGGGACTGCTGAATCCGGCGTTGACCGATGTGTCGCGTGTTCTTTCATTATCATTGCGACGTTTGTGTTTGTTACGTCGTGGCTTGCCATTGCCGTCTCGGAGTTCGGAAGTGCCCGGGTCGCTGGCGCTGTTGCTTCTACGAGCGATCCAGCTGTCTTCTCCCGCGCAAAAGCGGGTCATTAGAGCGGTAAGGGCTGTCATGGAATTAGGTCTTTCTTGACCGAGGTGGCGGGCAAGCCATTCATCCCAGACGTTGTGTTTGAAGGCCGCAAGGGCTTCCGCATCCGGACAGTCGACGATTTGGTTCTTTTTAACTAAGAACCTAGTCCAGAGCTTCCTGGCTGACTCTCCGGGCTGCTGGACAATGTGACTTAAGTCATCGGCATCCGATGGCCGGACATATGTTCCTTGGAAGTTGTCGTGAAAGGCGTCTTCCAAATATTCCCAGCTGCCAATGGAATTTTCCGGCAGACTGTTTAACCAGTACCGAGCTGGTCCTTTGAGTTTTAGTGGTAGGTATTTGATGGCATGAAGGTCATCTCCGCTGGCCATGTGGATATGGAGGAGGAAGTCCTCGATCCATACCGCGAGATCCGTTGTTCCATCGTATGATTCAATATTCATGGGTTTGAACTCGTCTGGGAATTCATGCTCCATTACTTCGTCTGTGAAGCAAATAGGGTGTGCGGCGCCTCTATATTGGGCCACACTGCGACGTACCTCCGATGGAGTCCGTTTGCGGTTTTCAGCCCGGGCGTGGCTAGGTTTGTCACGTCCGAATAGGTAGCCGTCATCGTGTGTCGAGGCACGTCCTCGCGATCCGTAGATCGACCGTGTGTGTCCTGCTCTACTGTCCAAGTCCTGCTGCAGGTCGTCTGTACAACCCCGCGCTGTTTTATTCTTGCCTTTATGGCGAGGTGGGCAGTCTGGTGTTCGGCTTGAGTTGCCGCTTTATCCTGACCGCGTGGCGGTCGGTCGGCCGCGTTGCGCGATGATGGTACGGGCTCCAGCGCCTCGTCATCGAACTGAGGTAGCAATTTGCGCTTCGGGTAATTTTTGGCTGGGCCACTAAGGCCATATTCTTCGGCGGCCAGGACTTCGGTCCATCTATCATTGAGCAGATCTTGGTCAGCTTGAAGCTGCACCTACTTCTTTTTCACGCTCCTTGCAGTGTATTAGCCGGCGTTTAAAGCGCTCCTGCTCGAGAGGTTCCTCAGGCACGATGAAATCCTTGTTGCCGAGGCTATCCTCTTCCTCGGAGAGCAGAAGATAATTACTGTCCACCGAGTCTTCGTGTATGGCCTGTTCATCAGGGCTAACTTGCCCGTCTTCCCGTTCATCCTGTTCGGAGATTGCCCCAACAGGGTCTTCATTGTCTTCGGCATCGTCTGGAGTATTGTTTTCTCCGGTGCCGGTGTTGTTGTCTTTTGTACGACGTGACTTAGAGTAGCGCCACTGGCGCCGGCGTCTGGGCTGTGTCTCTGGA
Source organism: Triticum aestivum (assembly GCF_018294505.1). Classification (NCBI taxonomy): domain Eukaryota; kingdom Viridiplantae; phylum Streptophyta; class Magnoliopsida; order Poales; family Poaceae; genus Triticum; species Triticum aestivum. The sequence continues at coordinate 123,268,086 of NC_057805.1, forward strand.
GGTTTGTCCTTAACTGGATCCTCTTTGTCATCGTTGTTAGTTTCCTTAGGCGTATCCACCATGTATACGTCGTAGGAAGAAGTGGTCGTCCATCGTCTAGTGAATGGCGGGGTTTGGCCCTGCTCCTCGTCGGCATCGTCGTCCGTACTGACGATGTCTTCAGGGCCGTAATCAAGCATGTCGGTTAAGTCCTCGACAGTGGCTATGAAGTGGGTGGCGCGTGGGAAGAAAAATTCCCCGTCATCAGCCCCTAGTTCAAACCGAACATAATTCGGCTGTGAGTCCCCTGCCAAGGACAGATTCTTTAATGATTTTAGCACATCGCCGAAGGGCGGGTGTTGGAAGATGTCTGCGGCGCTGAACTCAAAGATTGATAAGCGATCAAGTTCGGCGTCCACGGATGCACATGGCTCGGAATTTATAACCGGAGACGAGTCCGGAGTTCCGGTGAAAAAGACGTCGTCTGACTTTAGGTCTGTGTTCGGCTCCAACACCGTGGAATCCATGGTGGGGTTGAGCCTTCCATCCTTGGATGGCGCAATATGCTCCGGATCTAAGGCCAGAGCAGTTACAGGAGCAATCTCCTGGATGCGGTCCGATGACAGATTTAGGTCATGTTCATCAAGGTGACCAGGAGCGGTCGCCGCAGTCTCGAATCCGAAAAAGATCAAATCTCCACGGATGTCTGCGACGTAGTTCAAGCTCCCAAATCTGACCTGATGGCCAGGGGCGTAGCTATCGATCTGCTCCAGATGGCCAAGCAAGTTGGCCCACAGTGCGAAGCCGCCAAACACGAAGATCTGTCCAGGGGGGAAGGTTTCTCCTTGGATAGCGTCGTTGTTGATGATTGAAGGGGCCATCAAACCTTTTAGGGACGACACAGTGGACCTCTCAATGAAAGCACCAATGTCGGTGTCAAAACCGGCGGATCTCGGGTAGGGGGTCCCGAACTGTGCGTCTAAGGTCGATGGTAACAGGAGACAGGGGACACGATGTTTACCCAGGTTCGGGCCCTCTCTATGGAGGTAATACCCTACGTCCTGCTTGATTGATCTTGATGAATATGAGTATTACAAGAGTTGATCTACCACGAGATCGTAATGGCTAAAACCCTAGAGGCCTCGCCTGTATGACTATGGTAATGAATATCCCCTCTCCGGACTAAGTCCTCTGGTTTATATAGACACCGGGAGGATCTAGGGTTACACAAGGTCGGTTACAAAGAAGGGAATCAACATATTTGGTCGACAAGCTTGCCTTCCACGCGAAGGAGAGTCCTATCCGGACACGGGTACAGTCTTCGGTCTTCGTTTTCTTCACAGCCCATCAGTAAGGCCCATAGCTAACAGGCCGGACGCCCGAGGACCCCTTAGTCCAGGACTCCCTCACCCGTGGTGACAATGGGGTGTTCTATTGATTCACTTGATGTATGTTTTGGCACTCAACTCACGGATTCCCGAGGTGACATTGGGGTAATCTATGCATAGGGGTTGATGCACATTTTTGTCCTTGTTTCTCCAGTAGGAATCTTAGGGCACTCTTTGAGGTTCTTTGTGTTGGATTGAATATTATGAATCTCAAGTTGTTTGATGCATATCGTATAATTGACCCACGGATACTTGTGGTGACATTGGAGTATCTAGGTGACATTAGGGTTGATTGATGTGTATCATATGGTGTTATTTTACTACGAACTCTAGGGTTGTTTGTGACACTTACAGGAATAGCTCAATGGATTGATCGGAAAGAATAACTTTGAGGTCATTTCGTACCCTTCAAGCAATTTCATCTTATGTTCTCCGCGGTAGGAACCTTGGAGTGACTCTTTGTTGCACATTGAGGGATTGTCATATAATCTAATTATGTTATCATTGTTGATAGAACTTGCACTAGTGAAAGTATGAAACCTAGGCCTTGTTTCCAAGCATTGCAATACTGTTTTCGCTTCGTTTTATTACTTGCTACCTTGCTGTTTTATATTTTTGTATTACAAAAAAACCTATATCTACTATACATATTACGCTTGTATCAGCATCTCTTCGCCGAACTAGTGCACCTATACAATTTACCATTGTGTTGGGTGTGTTGGGGACATAAGAGACTCTTTGTTATTTGGTTGCAAGGTTGTTTGAGAGAGACCATCTTCATCCTACGCCTCCCACGGATTGATAAACCTTAGGTCATCCACTTGAGGGAAATTTTCTATTGTCCTACAAAACTCTGCGCTTGGAGGCCCAACACAAGTCTACAAGAAGAAGGTTGCATAGTAGACATCACCTATCGCACACGACCTCATTTTGCTGAGCGTGTGTACCAGGAGGGCCTATCCCCGAGGGTTTCTGCGTCGTGTGGGAAGGACCCCCCTATCAAAGTCACTCACTTGGCGATGGTTCAGAACGTCATCGCGGAAAGGGGTTAAAAACCATTTGTATAGCACCTCGATGTACCAGTCAATCATCCAAAGATTTAAACCATCAGTAGGACAATTTCTAAGCATCAATTTCATACTTTCCCAAGATTGTGCAACATATTCATGCTCTTGTTGCTTAAAATTCATGATCTGAGTTCTAAGGGAAATAATTTTCGCGGGCGGAAAAATACTTAGTAATAAAAGCATCCTTGCACTTATCCCAAGAATCAATACTATTGCGAGGCAAAGAACAAAAACAAATTTTTGCACGATCCCGCAAGGAGAAAGGAGATAATTTCAACTTCACAATATCATTGTCCACACCTTTTTTATTTTGCATATCACACAATTCTATGAATGTGTTTAGATGGGACGTGACATCCTCATTAGGAGTACCGGAAAATTGATCTTTCATAATGAGATTCAACAAAGCGGCATTGATATCACAAGACTCCGCACTAGTGGCGGGAGGAGCAGTCAGAGTACTAATAAAATCATTGTTATTAGTATTGAAAAAATCACACAACTTGGTGTTTTCTTGATACATCGTGACTACGCAAATAAGATTGCAAACAAAAAGAGATCTCGCGAAAAAAGCGAATGAAAAAGAAGGCGATAAAAAGACAATTTTTTGTGAAGTGGGGGGATGAAAATGAGAGGCAAATGGCAAATAATGTAAATTGCAAGGAGATGAGATTTGTGATTCGGAACTTGATAGATGTTGGTGATGTCTCCCCAGCAATGGCGCCAGAAATTCCTTTTGATTGCGCGTATCCGCGTCGGCAGTTCCCCAAAGAGGAAGGGATGATGCAGTACAACTATGGTAGGTATTTCCCTCAGTTATGAAACCAAGGTTATCGAACCAGTAGGAGAACCAAGCAACACTATGTAAACAATACCTGCACACAAAGAACAAAACCTCGCAACAAGAACAGAAAGAAAAAGGCAAAAATAAATTTTATTCATTGGGTTGCCTCCCAACAAGCGCTATCATTTTGTGCCCCTAGCTAGGCATAATGCATAGATTCAGGTATTGTCATCTTTAGTTTTTGATCCATAGGATGCCCTCATGATTGATTCATATGGTGGCTTAATTCTCGTTCTAGGGAAGTGGTCCATACCCTTTCTTAGTGGAAATTGAAATTTAATGTTGCCTTCTTCCATATTAATCACGACACCTATAGTGCGTAAAAATGGTCTACCGAGTATAATTGGACAAGACGGATTGCAATCAATATCAAGAACAATAAAATCCGTGGGCACATAGTTCATATTTACAAGAATAAGGACATCATTAATTCTTCCCAACTGAGCACTATGTCAATAGGTTAGTCCCAAAAAATGATATAAAGTTGCTATAAAATGATTGTAAAACATCCAAAAATGATAATATAGCAGCATGGAACAACCAAAAATTATAGATATGTTGGAGACATATCAGTGGCCCACTGCCCCGCCATCGTCGCTCGTCTTCGGCGCCGCCCCGTCCTCCCCGAGTCGCCCCCGCGCTCCGGCGTACCCCGACCCCCCTCCCGAGCTCTACACCGGCCACCTCCTGGAGAGCCTCGCCCTCTCCCCTCCACTGTTCCCCCGTCCCATCACCGTAGGTCTCCACAATGAATGCACCCGGAGCTCCCCGTCTGCACCACGCACATGCACTGCCTCTCCCGCCGCGCCTTCCCTGCCCGAGCCGCGCCCGGTCTAGCCCCGCGCCCCGGGCTGTTGATGTCTACTACGCAACTTTATTCTTGTAGACACGTGTTGGGCCTCCAAGCGCAGAGTTTTGTAGGACAGTAGCAATTTTCCCTCAAGTGGATGACCTAAGGTTTATCAATCCGCGGGAGGCATAGGATGAAGATGGTCTCTCTCAAACAACCCTGCAACCAAATAATAAAAAGCCTCTTGTGTCCCCAACACACCAAATACAATGGAAATTTGTATAGGTGCACTAGTACGGCGAAGAGAGGGTGATACAAGTGTAATATGGATAGTAGATATTGATTTTTGTAATAAGAACAATAAAAAACAGCAAGGTAGCAATTGATAAAACGGAGCACAAACGGTATTGCAATGCTTGAAAATGAGGCCTGGGTCCGTACTTTTGCTAGTGCAATCTCTCAACAATGCTAATCTAATTGGATCATATAACCATCCCTCAAAGTGCGATGAAGAATCACCCCAAAGTTCTTATCAAGCGGAGAACATAAGAAGAAATTGTTTGTAGCCATTCTTTCCAATCAATCTATCCAAGAGTTCGTACTAAAAAAACACCATATGATACACATAAATCAACTCTAATGTCACCTAGATACCCCAATGTCACTGCGAGTATTCGTGAGTTGATTATACGATATACATCAAACCATTTCAGATTCATAATACTCAATCCAACACAAAGAACCCCAAAGAGTGCCCCAAGATTTCTACCGTAGAAACAAAGATGAAAGCGTGCATCAACCCCTATGCATAGATTACCCCAATGTCACCTCGGGAATCCGCGAGTCGAGTGCCAAAACATATATCAAGTGAATCAATATGATACCCCATTGTCACCACGGGTATTCATATGCAAGACATATATCAAGTGCTCTAAAATCCATAAAAATATTCAATCTGATAAGAACGAAATCTCAAAGGGAAAACCCAATTCACAAAAATATAGAGGAAGAAACACCATATGATCCAACTATATTAACAAAGCCCGCGATACATCAAGATCGTGACATCTCAAGAACAAGAGAGAGAGAGAGAGAGAGAGAGAGAGAGAGAGAGAGAGATTAAACACATAGCTACTGTGAAAGCACAAGTGCTCCCTGGGTGGTTTTGGTAATTAATGTCAACCTATCTCTTGTTGGACTAATGTTTTCATCTAGTATATTTCAGACAAGTTCAACAGATGGAGTGGCGTGGACAAGAGGATATGGAACCCCTTCAAGTTGCTAAGGATAAAGGATTGGCTCAAGCTCAAAAGATCAAGACTCTAAATTTTACTTTTAGTGATCCAAGATCACATTGAGTCCATAGGAAAGCCAATACTATTAAAAGGGGATGAGGTGTTGCTTAATGGCTTGCTTGCTCAAAGTGCTTAGTGATATGCTCCAAAACCCTCAACCACTTTCTCATATCCACATATGTCCCAAACCAAAAAGTCAAACTCGGCCCCACCGAAACTTTCTATCCGGCGCCACCAAGTTCAGTTGACATAGCCACTGCCACAAACCCTAATCAATTCGGTCTCACTGATGGGATCCCGGTCTCACCGAGATGGGCTTGCAAACTCTCTGTTGCCTGTTGCAATAATTTCGGTCTTACCGAGTTTTGTAATCGGTCCCGCCGAGTTTGCCTGACCAACTCTCTGGTTAGCCTATTACCAAAATCGGTCCCATCGAGTTTGTGTAATCGGTCAAACCGAGATGAGGTTTTACCCTAACCCTAGCACATCGGTCCCACCGAGTTGATCATATCGGTCCCACCAAAATGCCTAACGGTCACATTATGAACTGAATCAGTCCGACCGAGTTTTCTGATTCGGTCCCACCAAGTTTGGTGATTTGTGTGTAACGGTTAGATTTCGTGTGGAGTCTATATATACCCCTCCACCCACTCTTCATTCGTGAGGAGAGCTATCAGAACATGCCTACACTTCTAGCATACATTTTCTGAGAGAGAACCACCTACTCATGTGTTGAGGTCAAGATAATCCATTCCAACCACATAAATCTTGATCTCTAGCCTTCTCCAACTTGCTTTCCACTCAAATCATCTTTCCACCAAATCCAAATCTGTGAGAGAGAGTTGAGTGTTGGGGAGACTATCATTTGAAGCACAAGAGCAAGGAGTTCATCATCAACACACCATCTATTACCTTTTGGAGAGTGGTGTCTCCTAGATTGGTTAGGTGTCACTTGGGAGCCTCCGTCAAGATTGTGGAGTTGAACCAAGGAGTTTGTACGGGCAAGGAGATCGCCTACTTCCTGTAGATCTACCCTAGTGAGGCAAGTCCTTCATGGGCGATGGCCATGGTGGGATAGACAAGGTTGCTTCTTCATGTACCCTTCGTGGGTGGAGCCCTTCGTGGACTCGCGCAACCGTTACCCTTCGTGGGTTGAAGTCTCCATCAACGTGGATGTACGATAGCACCACCTATCGGAACCACGCCAAAAATCTCCGTGTCTCCAATTGCGTTTGCACACTCCAATCCCATCCCTTTACATTCTTGCAAATTGCATGCTTTACTTTCTGTTGCTCCTATACTCTTGTCATGCTTGCTTGATATGTATTGAGAATGTTTAAACTTGTGCTAAAACTCCACCTTAACTTGAAGAAAATAAAAACTGCAACTTTTTCTTGTTAAGAGTCTATTCACCCCCCTCTAGACACCTCTTCTCGATCCTTTCAATTGGTATCAGAGCATTGGTCTCCATTGCTTTGGTTTAAACACCTTTGGAGGAAGATGTATGTGTCTACTTGGGGAGTCTTAGACATAGAGTGCCTATACTTGATGGAGAGTACTTTCATGAGTGGAAAAATGAGATGCTTGAGATTTTCAATGAATATCACTTAAACAAGTACATTACTAGTCCTTGCATTCCCCCTAGTGATCCTTTGCATCCCACTCCCGATGAGGATCTTGACATGATTCACAATCTTAGAACTATCAATCTTATCATTACAGGATTGCCCAACAACTTGATTGCTAGCTTACCTACTCTTGATTGTGCCTACACTATATGGAGATTTCTTGAGGAACGATTTCCAAACTATTCCTTGCAAAACTTAGATGAGATTCTCCATAAGTCTACTACCTTGAATAGGATGAGTACTAGTGATCCTAAGTTTGATGGTTGCCTGTTTGAGCTTCGTGACCTCATGCGTGCCAAAGGAGATGTTGGAATTATTAGCAATATCATTTCTGAAGTAATTAGAATCCATAGAGATGAACATTGTTATGGTCATACTTCTAATGGATCACCTTCTCTAGGGAATGATCAATTATAAGACGATGTTGAACATGGATACTATGATGAGGATGAGGATAGTGACTTTGATCTCGATGAGTCTATGAGACACTTTGGTCTTATGGCTACATGGCTGGAGGAAAGGAATGGGTCCTTGATAGTGGATGTACTGATCATATGACCGGAGATAAGGATATGTTTTGTGAGCTTGCTGAAAACGACGACCCTCGGAAGTATGTCACTTTTGGTGATAACTCAAAGGGTAAGGTGGTTGGCCTTGGTAAGGTGGCCATCTCACATGATAGCTCCATACAAAATGTTATGCTCGTTGAATCTCTTGGCTACAATTTACTTTCTGTATCTAGACTTGCTGACTTTGGTTTCAATGTCCTATTCACTGAAGTAGATTGCCAGGTGTTTCGTAGAGATAATCATAAAATGGTCTTTACCGGTATACGTAGAGGTGATCTTTACATTGTTGACTTCACTAAAAAGGCTCAACCTAGAACTTGTTTAATTGCAAAATCTTCAAAAGGTTGGATGTGGCATAGAAGGTTAGGTCATGTGGGCATGCAGAATCTTGATAAGCTTATTAAAGGTGATCATATCCTTGGAGTAAAAGATGTTATATTTGACAAGGATAGATTGTGCAGTGCTTGTCAAGCAGGAAAACAGGTTGGAGGAAGTCACCCCGTGAAGAACATCATGACCACGAGAAGACCACTCGAGCTACTTCATATGGATCTTTTTGGTCCCAATGCCTACAAAAGTCTCGGTGGTAACTCATTCGGTCTAGTCATAGTCGATGATTTTTCAAGATTTACGTGGGTGTTCTTTCTTGATGATAAATCGCAGGTCCAAAAGGTCTTCAAGAACTTCGCTAGGAAGGCCCAAAATCTATTTGAAGTGAAGATCAAGAAGGTTCGCAGTGACAATGGAACGGAGTTCAAGAATGCAAATGTGGATACCTTTCTTGACGAAGAAGGGATTTCACACGAGTTCTCGGCTACGTACACGCCTCAACAAAATGGAGTTGTTGAGAGGAAGAACCGAACTCTTATCAACATGGCGAGAATGATGCTTGATGAGTACAAGACTCCAAAACACTTTTGGGCGGAAGCGGTTGAGACAGCTTGTCATGCAACAAATCGCTTTATATCTTCACAAGCTACTCGGCAAGACGGCATACGAGCTCCTCACCAGTAACAAACCCCAAGTTGGATACTTTCGAGTATTTGGCTCAAATTGTTACATTCTTGATAAGCATCTCGTTCTAAATTTGCTCCTAAATCTCACGAGGGTTTCCTACTTGGTTATGGCTCAAACTCTCACACTTACCGTGTCTACAAAAATTTCACCCAAAAGGTTGAAGAGACGGTAGATGTGAAGTTTGATGAATCTAATGGCTCGCAAGTAGAGCAATTGCCAATTGATGTAGGAGACAAAGACCCTTCGGAAGCAATCCAAGACTTGTCTATTGGCAAGATTCATCCAACTGAGGTGAAGGAGAGTACCTCGTCCGTCCAAATGGAAGCTTCTACTTCACGACAAGGTGAACCAAGAGTTGACATGGAAGCATCCACAAGTGGGACACATCAAGATGAAGAAAACGAGGAAGTACACCAAGATGAACCTCATCAACCTCCTTCTCCACCAAGACGAGAGAACGACAACGTCAACAATGAAGAAGGCCAAGAAGAAGAACAAGATGATGAAGATGTTCCACCCCGACCCAAGAAAAAGCTCTCACGAGTTCGAGCAAGAGTCTCAAGAGACCATCCCGTCGAACAAATCTTCAATGATATCAAACCGGGAGAATCACTCGCTCTAAAACTCATTTGGCTAATTTTTGTGAACATTATTCATTCATCTCTAGCATTGAACCTATGAAGGTTGAAGAAGCATTGGAAGATCCGGATTGGATAAATGCTATGCATGAAGAGCTACACAACTTTGAGAGAAATCAAGTGTGGACATTGGTTGAGAAGCCCGACAATAACCACATCATCATCGGTACCAAATGGGTGTTTCGCAACAAGCAAGACGAAGATGGTCAAGTTGTTCGCAACAAAGCACGTCTCGTCGCCCAAGGCTACACTCAAGTCGAAGGTATGGACTACGGTGAGGCATATGCCCCCGTTGCTAGACTTGAGTCCATTCGCATCTTACTTGCCTATGCTAATCACCATGATATCACCTTGTACCAAATGGACATTAAAAGTGCTTTTCTAAATGGTGAAATTGAGGAGTAAGTTTATGTTAAACAACCTCCCGGCTTTGTCAATCCTAAGAAACCCGATCATGTTTACAAACTTCACAAAACTCTTTATGGTCCTAAACAAGCTCCTAGAGCGTGGTATAAATGTTTGACCAAGTTCCTTATTGAGAAAGGCTTTGAGATTGGAAAAATAGATTCTACTCTTTTTACTAAAAGGGTTAACGGTGAATTATTTGTCTACCAAATTTATGTTGATGATATCATATTTGGTTCGACTAACCCTCGTTTTAGTGAAAAGTTTGGAAAGCTAATGTCGAAGAAGTTCGAGATGTCTATGATGAGTGAACTCAAGTTCTTTCTTGGTTTGCAAATCAAGCAAACTAAGGAAGGCACCTTTGTTTCTCAAACAAAGTACACCAAGGACTTATTCAAGAAGTTCAACATGCAAGAAAGCAAAGGTATGAAAACTCCCATGCCTACTAGTGGACATCTTGACTTGACCAAGGATGGCAAATCGGTTGATCAAAAGGTTTACCGATCTATGATTGGTTCATTGTTATATCTATGTGCCTCCCGTCCCAACATTATGCTAAGTGTGTGCATGTGTGCACGATATCAAGCGGCCCCCAAAGAATGTCATCTTAAGGCTGTGAAAAGGATAGTGAGATACTTAATACATACACCAAATTTTGGCATTTGGTATCCTAAGAGGTCCTCTTCTAATCTTGTTGGCTATTCCGACTCGGACTATGCCGGAGACAAGGTTGATAGAAAATCCACTTCGGGTACTTGTCAATTTCTTGGTAGATCTCTTGTATCTTGGTCCTCCAAGAAACAAAACTCGGTATCCTTATCCACCGCCGAAGCGGAATACATTGCCGCTGGTTCATGTTGTGCTCAGTTACTTTGGATGACCCAAACTCTTAAGGATTATGGGATCTATGTGAAACATGTTCCATTGCTTTGTGACAATGATAGTGCTATTAAGATTGCTCACAATCCCGTGCAACACTCTCGAACTAAGCATATTGAAGTTCTTCATCATTTCATTCGAGATCATGTTGCTAAAGGGGACATTCGGACCTGATTCATTGCCCTTTGTTTTTCAATAAGCATGTTCGTACCGATAAGCAATTGGTGGATATATTTACCAAACCGCTTGATGAGAAAGTATTTTGCCGTTTGAGAGGTGAATTGAACATCATTGATGCTTCAAACTTGGAGTAGGAACTCCTTGTGGATACGTGCAAGGCATGAGCCTACGACTAATCCTTGACTCTTTCTCTTATGATCATAATCATATGTCTTGGATACATTTGTACCCTTGCATGCTAACTAACCCTTGTAGGTACTTGGATGAATCTAAATCCATGGGATTGCAACTCACTCACATCTTGAGCAATCTCTACATCACCAAGTCTCTACACCATGGTGGTTGAAGACAAGGAAGCATGAAACTCTTCAACATATCCTTTGACAAATTTTATATATCAAATTTCATTTGGTATCAAATTTCATGATTTTCATGTTGGATACACAAGTGCTCTTCCTTGCAAGACTAACCCATGTAGGTAGATGAACTCAAACTACAAGTGGTGCTCCCAACATTGATGCGCTACATCAACCTTGAGCACTCCACGCAAGTTCAACTACATGATCAAGTTCAACACCACCACCCGAGGTACGTTATTCCATCTTAGAAAAGCTTTACTCCAAGTCATGGGTCAAAGCAGCTCAACAAGATGCGAATACATCAAAAGCTTAAACAAAAAATGGTAACCCCATTTTGAGCTTAAACGATGAGTATGACTTATGATCAAGTGTTCTCACTTGACTCCCTAGTCAATATACTCTAACATAGGTGACTTTGTCACCGCCCAATTCTAGATGAATTTCTCTAGTGTTTCTCTGAGTTCTTGCATTTGTTCCTTGCATTTTGTTCCCTTGTAACATCCCAAATTTTCAATTTGGAATGTTATACAATAGATCATCATTGCTTAGCATATTTTATTGCATTTTGGCAAATCCTCAAAATCCTAAGCAACTCAAGGACCCTCGGAGAGAGTTGGGGATTTTCCCGGTTTTCATATTTGATTTTTATCAAATAATGAAACGAGGATTTTTGGTTTTAATTATTTTTCACTCCAAAAAATATTTCATATTAAAATATATGAGAGGAGAAAATATGACTTCTCCAAAATAATTGAAATATTGGAGGAAAAATATTAAAATCAAATCTTTGATTTTATAGGATTTTTATTTGCAATTTTATTTGCATTAGAAAAATTGCACGTTTTCAAAACTGCATTTTAGGGCCAAGAAAAAATGTTCATCTCGTTCTAATTATTTTAATTAGACGGTGAAAATTTATTCTGGCATTTTTAGTTTTTTATTTATTTTTCTAGGATTATTTTTGTTTCGGCGGAATTATTTTAAATAAAAAAAGAGATCCCGCGCCCAACTGGGCCGAGGCCTAGCCGAGCCAGGCCGGCCCATGCCCGCGTCGTCGTCTCCCACCTGGAGACCGAAGTCGTGCCGCCGCCCGAGTCCGAGAGGACCACGCCGCCCCGCCGCCTTACCCCTCCCCCAAGCCGAAGCCCCTCCCCCACCTATATATACCGCCGCCGCCGCCCTGTTCCCCGCCACCCCGACCGGAGCCGCCGCCGCCCGAAGCCCCGACCGAGCCGCCGGAGAAGCTCGACGCCGCCGCCGCGGGAAGTCGCCGCCCCGACGCCAAACCCCGCTGCCTCACCCGCCCCTCGCCGCCCTCTCCCGAAGCCCGCCGGAGCCCCGCCCGACCCCGCCGGAATCCCACCGGACCGAGGTAGCCGCCGCGCCGGTTTTCGCCGGAAAACTGATTCGGTTTATTTTGAAACCCTAGGTTTATTTTTTTTAGATCGGTTTATCTTTTTCGGTTTAGTTAGTTAGTGAACGTTCGCCGGTCCGTTCGTTTTAACGAACGTGTTCACCGTTTAGTTGCTGTTAACGAACGTCTGTTCGATTAACTGTTCGTCAGTTTTCTTTTTCGTCGGATTTTCCGCGATTTTTTCCCGATCGCGATTTCCGATCTGTTTTTCGTTTTAGTTTAACTTTTCGCTCGTTTATCGGAATCAGGCGATTCAAGCGCCTAGAGTTTCGTCTCGAAATTCTCTTTCCGTTTAACCAACTCAAACTAGTTTTTGCTACTGTAAAATTTGACCTAGATCCAGATTAGTAAACGAAGCTTGTTTCTTTCGCCGTTTGACTTTCGTTGCTTCGTTTGATTTGATTCTTTTTGCAAACCGGAGTTCTTAAGTTGAACTTTCTGGTTAGATCTTTTATTTGAGTTTTACTTGTGCATTAGTTGAGTGCTTACTATATGCTTGTTTGTTTGCGATAGAGTACCCGGAGTGCGCCGCTTGCTACTTCGAATCTCTAGGTTTCACGGATCATCAGCAAGGCAAGTAACACTTTGATCATACTTCTTTTACTACCCAGTTTTATTGCATTAGATCAACCCTCAAACATTGCATGACTAGGATCTAATTAAATTGTGGGTTCTGGGAAGTAGATGAGGTAGTACCTATTCCCTGTTTATTATCAAACCCTTGGGAGTTACTTCTACGTTTGCTTATATCGTTATGCTATGCTAGTAGACGTGGATTGGGTTTGAGTGTTACCATGACAGATGTGAGATTATTAATTAATGGTTAAACTTAAGTTGGCAACTAAAACACACATCTGGGTGGATTGAGGTACCTGGGTATTCCAGAATTGCATGTTTTTCTTTGGACCGCCACCCAGGCTCAAAGGGATCATGAGATTATTCATGCTAGAAACTTCCGTGTGCAGCCACAAGCTATTATGGGCTCTAGCATAGTTGAGTAGGTCGTGTGAACTCTTATAGTGGTAGACTAGCAGATGTAGGGGATGTAGGTGGTACTGTCTACCCATTCGTAAGGTGCAAACACTTCTGAAAGACTGTGTCTCGGTCATCCGTTTCTCAAACACCATGTAGTGCGAGAAATCTAACGGAGGAGATCGAGTCTTGTGGGGAAAAGTGCACAAACCTCTGCAGAGTGTATAAACTAATCATGGTTAGCCGTGTCCCCGGTTATGGACACCTTGAGTATCTAGTATCTGGATTATCATGTGAATCTCATCATGTTACTTTAATTAATTTTGTTGGGTTTTGATGATGATACTTAATTGGGATTGAGATGCTGTCAACCATCTCAATGTTTAACAACCACCATGATACTTAAATAAAATTTATTCCTTTGTAGTAGGGAAAAATTGGCTTTTTGCAAAACTGTAACCATAGAGCCTTCTACCAGCCATATATGCATGTAGTATAGCATTATTCTGTTCATTACTCTCTATGTGTCACATTGCCAGCATATTCCATGTGCTGACCCGTTTTCGGGCTGCAACGTTTCATGTTGCAGACTTTTCAGACGACGAGTAAGGTGCCTTAGGTCGTGGTCTTATACTCAGTGATGCCGTTGGAGTTGATGGACTCACTTATCTTCCAAGTCTTCCGTTGTTATCGTTTTAGATGGCCTTATGCCATATTTGTCATACTTATTTCTCTCTTGAGATACTCGATGTAATAAGTGTGTGATTGCTACTCTGTTATAAATCCTCCAAGTACTGTGCGTGTCAGCATTACTGATCTAGGGATGACACTGGTGCACGGTAGATCAGACTGTTTGAGGTCTGGTCGCTACAAGGTGGTATCAGAGCACACGCTGGCTGTAGGACACGACTACTAAGCTTAAACCCTAGAACACTACTCTCTTCTCATTTCTGACTCCTCTCCATTTTCTACTCTTTTAGGAATGGCAGATGCAAGGAACAAGTTCATGCAACCGGATGAAGATACACCTTTTGGACGACACTTGAAGGAAGTCACTAAGTACCTGAACATCGGAATACCAAGCTTCACCGGGACCTACAACGCCACACTACCAGAAGAGGAGCACTAGAAGATTCAAGTTCAAGTTCCAGGAAGGACATTTACGCCAGTCACTGAGCCTATAGAGTTTTCCTTTGATGCACCAACCTGGAGTTTAGGGAAGAGCATGGCAGCCCACATCACTATGGGACGCATTGGAGAAGTCTACCACAGGGAGCTTAACGATACTATTTATCAGATTTGTGGACGCCGAGATGAGCAATGGGAGATGATCAGCACCAAGAAGGATGGATCAATTGCAGCTTTCATCCAGGAGCAAAACCAACACATTCGTCGCCAGGAGAACCAGATGTGCGCAGACATGATAGATCTGAAGAAGGCATTGACCAAGATCACGGAGTTGGAGGAAGAACTCAAGGCTACACGCGAGGATTATATGGAGGAAATCGTCGCACTGGTGGAGAAGAATGACGACCTGATAAAGAAAATCGGAGTATTCATGGGAGACCCAGCACCAGGAGGAGAAGATGATGATTGCGCTTGCCCGGATAACTACATCATCATCGACGACACCGACTCGGACCCCAGTGAAGATGATTTTGTTGATGAAGCTGGAGCAGATATCATGGAGTCTTCGACCGAACAAAATTTCTAGTAGACCACCATAATCAGTAGTAGTATTTCCCCATGTATATAGTATAGTCCGAGCACTTTGTAACGATAGTTAGATCGATTGTATGCCTTGTTTGAATTGATTGAGTGATATTGATTGTGTTTGTCTCATGAGCATATGGGTAGTGTTTTCTCTCTAGACCTCATTCTATTCTAAATTCTCATCTTTTCTAAACCTAGCAGATGCCTCCGAGACGCGACACCGGATTTGTTTTCCCACCGGAGATCACTCAGTTGATTCAGCAGCAGAATGCCCTGATGCAAGTGTTAGTACAGAACCAAGGAAACAACAACAACAACCCACCACCACCCCCTGTTGATCACTTAACCCATTTCTTGAGACTGAATCCGCCGGTGTTTTCCAGCAGCACCGAGCCGATTGTTGCAGATGATTGGCTCCGCAAAGTTGGAAGGGAGTTGACCACTGCAGGATGCACAGATGCGGAGAGAGTGCATTTTGCCGCACATCAGCTTGATGGACCCGCAGCATCATGGTGGGAGAATTACACAGCCACACACCCTATTGACACTGTCACATGGGACCAGTTTCAGCAAGCTTTCCGTACTGCTCATGTTTCAGCAGGAGCTATGGCTATGAAGAAGCGTGAGTTTCGCAACCTACGCCAAGGAGGACGCACCGTAGGCCAGTATGTGGAGGACTTTAGTAAGTTAGCACGTTATGCTCCAGATGACGTTGCTATAGATGCAGCCAAGCAGGAGAAGTTTCTGGAAGGACTGAATGATGAGCGGAGTATACAGTTGATGGTAGCAACCTTCAACAACTACCAGGAGTTGGTAGATAGAGCTCTCATGATTGAAGGGAAGCAGCAGCAGATTGAAAGCCGCAAGAGGAAGTATGGACAAGGGAAGTACAATTCTGGAGCTCATCAGAAGTCACGTTTTACCCAAAATTCGGGAGGATCTTTTCAGCATACCCATGGAGCAGGAGGTTCGTACAACCATAGTGGACCCAAGAATGGTAATGGGAATGGAGGAAGCAACGGACAGAACCGCAATAACCCATCTACCCCAGTTAAGAGAGATCTGAGCCAAGTCACTTGCTACAAGTGCCAGAAGACTGGGCATTATGCTAATGAATGTCCCGAAGCTAAAAATGGAAATGGCAATGGAAGCTCTGGGAAGAAGCCGAACCCTTTCAACAAAGGACATGTGAACCATGTTAGCGTGGAGGAGGTTGAAGCTCAGCCAGATGCAGTAATAGGTAAGTTTTTGGTTAAGTCATTTACTGCACTCGTTCTTTTTGATACTGGTGCATCGCATTCATACATATCAAGGGGATTTGTGGATAAGTATAAACTGCCAACCCAAGCCCTTAGGTCACCCATGTTAGTAACCTCGCCAGGAGCAGAGTATATGGCTAGTTTATGGTGTGATCGGTTACCATTAAGGATTGGTAACTACGTGTTTCCCTCGGACCTAATAGTACTGGAATCGCAAGGATTGGATGTGATATTAGGCATGGATTGGTCATCGAAGTATGGAGGGAACATTGAGTGCGCCAGTAAGTCGATTTTGCTTACCACCCCAGAAGGAAGAAGGATTAAGTATGTATCCCGGCGTGTGCCGAAGAGGACTCAAGTAAATTCCTTATCAGGAGTTGTACAGGAGGAAGTACCAGTGGTGAAGGATTACCCGGATGTATTTCCAGAAGAGTTGCCAAGCATGCCACCGGATAGAGACATTGAGTTTTTGATTGAGCTTTTGCCAGGCATAGGGCCAATATCTAAGAGACCGTACAGAATGCCCGCAAAAGATTTGGAGGAGATTAAGAAGCAGATTAAGGAGTTACTGGATAAAGGCTATATTCGCCCAAGTTCTTCACCTTGGGGATCGCTAGTGCTTCTAGTGGAGAAGAAGGATGGATCGTTAAGGATGGTTGTTGATTATCGAGGACTGAATGAAGTGACCATCAAGAACAAGTACCCACTGCCGATGATCAATGATTTGTTTGACCGATTGCAAGGAGCTAAGGTATTTTCCAAGATCGATCTGCGATCGGGATACCATCAGTTGAAGATTCGAGAGCAGGATATACCTAAGACGGCTTTTACCACCAGGTATGGGCTATATGAGTATGTCGTTATGTCATTTGGTCTGACTAACGCCCCTGCCTATTTCATGAACCTAATGAACAAAGTGTTTATGGAGTTTTTGGATAAGTTCGTCGTAGTGTTCATTGATGACATTTTGGTCTACCCAAAGAACGAAGAGGAGCATAAGGAGCATTTGCGTTTGGTACTTGAGAAGCTCAGAGAACATCATTATACGCCAAGTTCAGCAAATGTGAGTTTTGGCTGAAGGAAGTTGGATTCCTCGGACATGTTATATCCGGAGAAGGAATAGCAGTAGACCCCACAAAAGTTGACACAGTAACAAGCTGGGAATCACCCACGTTAGTTGGAGAAATCCGGAGTTTTCTTGGACTCGCAGGATACTACCGGAGATTCATTAAGAATGTCTCAAAGATTGCAAAACCCATGACGGAGCTGTTGAAGAAAGACACCAAGTTCAATTGGATGGAGGAATGTGAACCTAGTTTTCAGGAATTGAAGAAACGTTTGGTTACATCACCAGTGTTGATTTTGCCAGATCAGCGCAAGGATTATGAAGTTTACTGCGACGCTTCACGTCGAGGACTTGGAGCAGTGCTGATGCAGGAAGGAAGAGTTGTTTCATATGCCTCACGACAGCTTAAGCCCCATGAGCTGAATTACGCTACGCGTGATTTGGAGTTAGCAGCCGTAGTACATGCGCTAAAGACATGGAGACATTTTCTCATCGGAAACCACTGTGAGATGTACACGGATCACAAGAGTTTGAAATACATCTTCACGCAGAAGGAGTTGAATCTCAGGCAAAGGAGATGGTTGGAGCTCATAAAGGATTGATATGAGATTGCATTATCACCCCGGAAAGGCTAATGTAGTAGCAGACGCGTTGAGCCGCAAGAGCCATGTCAACACACTCATGACCGGAGAGTTACCGAAAGAATTAGCCGAGGATCTTCGCGAGCTATGTTTGGAGATAGCTCCGAGAGGCTATGTAGCAGCATTAGAAATTCAGTCTACTCTGATGGATAAGATCAGGGAAGCTCAGAAGACTGACAAGGAGATTGCCAAGATAAAGGAGAACATGAGCAAAGGAAAAGCCAAGGGATTTCGTGAGGACGAGCACGATACCTTATGGTTTGAGGACCGCGTTTATGTACCTAACGACCCCGAGATTAGGAAGTTGATTCTGCAAGAGGCCCATGATTCACCATATTCGATTCACCCAGGAAATACCAAGATGTATTTGGATTTGAAGGATACTTTCTGGTGGACCGGAATGAAGAAAGATATTGCGGAGTATGTAGCAGTTTGTGATGTATGTCAGAGAGTGAAGGCAGAGCATCAGAAGCCAGTAGGACTGTTACAACCATTGCCGATACCCGAATGGAAGTGGGACAAGTTAGGAATGGATTTTATCACTGGATTGCCAAGGACTCTTTCAGGCTATGACTCGATATGGGTTGTAGTCGGTCGTTTAACGAAAGTAGCTCATTTCATCCCAGTGAAGACCACTTATAGCAGTGCTAAGTTGGCAAAGATATACATGACCAGGATCGTATGTCTGCATGGAGTTCCGAGGACCATTGTATTAGATAGAGGAACCCAGTTTACTTCAAAGTTTTGGAATCAGTCACATGGAACTTTGGGTACCAGGCTAGAGTTCAGTACAGCCTTTCACCCACAGACAGACGGACAGACCAAGAGAGTCAATCAGATTTCGGAAGATATGCTGAGAGCTTGTGCTCTAGATTATGGATCTAGTTGGGACGACAATTTGCCGTATGCAGAGTTTTCTTACAACAACAGTTATCAATCCAGTTTGAAGATGGCCCCTTTCGAAGCTTTGTACGGAAGGAGGTGTAGAACACCATTGTTATGGGACGAAGTTGGAGACCGCTAGTTGTTTGGACCAGATTTGATTAAAGAGTCTGAACGGAAGGTGAAGTTGATTCGCGATAGTCTCAAGGTAGCCCAATCCAGGCAGAAGAGCTATGCGGATTCTAAACGCAAGGAGACAGTTTACGAAGTCAGAGACAGAGTTTACCTACGAGTATCACCACTTCGAGGAGTGAAGCACTTTGGAGTTAAGGGAAAGTTAGCGCCACGTTTTGTAGGACCATACAAAGTTTTGGAGCGTATGGGAGAAGTTGCTTACAAGCTGGAATTGCCTGAAGGATTGTCAGGAGTTCATGATGTATTTCACGTTTCCCAGTTGAAGAAGTGCCACGCAGAGATGGCTGAGATACCACTGAGAGATACGGTGCCATTGGAAGCGACTCAGCTGGATAGTGACTTGACCTATGAGGAGAAACCAGTTAAGATTCTTGAGTATGCCAGCCGAGTCACCCGCAGCAAGGTTATCAAGTTTTGCAAAGTTCAGTGGAGTCACCATACCGAGGACGAAGCCACCTGGGAGCGAGAGGAAGATCTACGGAAGGACCACTCTCACCTATTTTCTAGCCAACCCGAATCTCGAGGGCGAGATTCCTCTTAAGGGGGTAGGTTTGTAACATCCCAAATTTTCAATTTGGAATGTTATACATTAGATCATCATTGCTTAGCATATTTTATTGCATTTTGGCAAATCCTCGAAATCCTAAGCAACTCAAGGACCCTCGGAGAGAGTTGGGGATTTTCCCGGTTTTTATATTTGATTTTTATCAAATAATGAAACGAGGATTTTTGGTTTTAATTAATTTTCACTCCGAAAAATATTTCATATTAAAATATATGAGAGGAGAAAATATGACTTCTCCAAAATAATTAAAATATTGGAGGAAAAAATATTAAAATCAAATATTTGATTTTATCAGATTTTTATTTGCAATTTTATTTGCATTAGAAAAATTGCACGTTTTCAAAACTGCATTTTAGGGCCAAGAAAATGTTCATCTCGTTCTAATTATTTTAATTAGACGGTGAAAATTTATTCTGGCATTTTTAGATTTTTATTTATTTTTCTAGGATTTTTTTGTTTCGGCGGAATTATTTAAAAAAAAAAGATCCCACGCCCGACTAGGCCGAGGCCCAGCCGAGCCAGGCCGGCCCATGCCTGCGTCGTCGTCTCCCACCTGGAGACCGAAGCCGCGCCGCCGCCCGAGTCCGGGAGGACCACGCCGCCCCGCCGCCTTACCCCTCCCCCAAGACGAAGCCGCCCCCACCTATATATACCGCCGCCGCTGCCCCGTTCCCCGCCACCCCGACCGGAGCCGCCGCCGCCCGAAGCCCTGACCGAGCCGCCGGAGAAGCTCGACGCCGCCGCCGCGGGAAGCCGCCGCCCCGACGCCGAACCCCACCGCCCGACGCCCCGTCGACCCCGCAGCCTCACCCGCCCCTCGCCGCCCTCTCCCGAAGCCCGCCGGAGCCCCGCCCGACCCCGCCGGTATCCCGCGGGACTGAGGTAGCCGCCGCGCCAGTTTCCGCTGGAAAACCGATTCGGTTTATTTTGAAACCCTAGGTTTATTTTTTTAGATCGGTTTATTTTTTCGGTTTAGTTAGTTAGTGAAGGTTCGCCGGTCCGTTCATTTTAATGAACGTGTTCACCGTTTAGTTGCTGTTAACGAACGTCCGTTTGATTAACTGTTCGTTAGTTTTCTTTTTCGTCGGATTTTCCGCGATTTTTTCCCGATCGCGATTTTTGATCTGTTTTTCGTTTTAGTTTAACTTTTCGCTCGTTTATCGGAATCAGGCGATTCAAGCGCCTAGAGTTTTGTCTCGAAATTCTCTTTCCGTTTAACCAACTCAAACAAGTTTTTGCTACTGTAAAATTTGACCTAGATCCAGATTAGTAAACGAAGCTTGTTTCTTTCGTCGTTTGACTTTCATTGCTTCGTTTGATTTGATTCTTTTTGCAAACCGGAGTTCTTAAGTTGAACTTTCTGGTTAGATCTTTATTTGAGTTTTACTTGTGCATTAGTTGAGTGCTTACTGTATGCTTGTTTGTTTGCGATAGAGTACCCGGAGTGCGCCGCTTGCTACTTCGAATCTCTAGGTTTTACGGATCATCAGCAAGGCAAGTAACACTTTGATCATACTTCTTTTACTACCCAGTTTTATTGCATTAGATCAACCCTCAAACATTGCATGATTAGGATCTAATTAAATTGTGGGTTCTGGGAAGTAGATGAGGTAGTACCTATTCCCTGTTTATTATCAAACCCTTGGGAGTTACTTCTACGTTTGCTTATATCGTTATGCTATGCTAGTAGACGTGGATTGGGTTTGAGTGTTACCATGACATATGTGAGATTGTTAATTAATGGTTAAACTTAAGGTGGCAACTAAAACACACATCTGGGTGGATTGAGGTACCTGGGTATTCCAGGATTGCCTGTTTTTCTTTGGACCGCCACCCAGGCTCAAAGGGATCATGAGATTATTCATGCTAGAAACTTCCGTGTGCAGCCACAAGCTATTATGGGCTCTAGCATAGTTGAGTAGGTCATGTGAACTCTTACAGTGGTAGACTAGTAGATGTAGGGGATGTAGGTGGTACTGTCTACCCATTCGTAAGGTGCAAACACTTCTGAAAGACTGTGTCTCGGTCATCCGTTTCTCAAACACCATGTAGTGCGAGAAATCTAACGGAGGAGATCGAGTCTTGTGGGGAAAAGTGCACAAACCTCCGCAGAGTGTATAAACTAATCATGGTTAGCCGTGTCCCCGGTTATGGACACCTTGAATATCTAGTATCTGGATTATCATGTGAATCTCATCATGTTACTTTAATTAATTTTGTTGGGTTTTGATGATGATACTTAATTGGGATTGAGATGTTGTCAACCATCTCAATGTTTAACAACCACCATGATAGTTAAATAAAAAATTTCCTTTGCAGTAGGGAAAAATTGGCTTTTCGCAAAACTGTAACCATAGAGCCTTCTACCAGCCATATATGCATGTAGTATAGCATTATTCTGTTCATTACTCTCTATGTGTTACATTGCCAGCATATTCCATGTGCTGACCCATTTTCGGGCTGCAACATTTCATGTTGCAGACTTTTCAGACGATGAGTAAGGTGCCTTAGGTCGTGGTCTTATACTCAGTGATGCCGTTGGAGTTGATGGACTCACTTATCTTCCAAGTCTTCCGCTGTTATCGTTTTAGATGGCCTTAAGCCATATTTGTCATACTTATTTCTCTCTTGAGATACTCGATGTAATAAGTGTGTGATTGCTACTCTGTTATAAATCCTCCAAGTAGTGTGCGTGTCAGCATTACTGATCCAGGGATGACACTGGTGCATGGTAGATGAAACTGTTTGAGGTCTGGTCGCTACATCCCCTTCCCTTTATCAAAAAAAAACTTCATCTAGATTTTCTTTTCTGTGATTTTGTTCTGCATTTATTTGCATCCAATTGATTGCAAATCCTTCAGTTAATTCCTTGCAAATCTTTGTGAGATCTTATTTGCCTAGTGAGTTGAGGTGACTATTGCTCTTTTTCTGTGTTCAACTCAGCCCCACCGGTTTGTCACTTTCGGTCCAACCGAACCCGTTCGGTGCAACTGAAGAACACAACTCGGTGTCACCGATTTCACTGCACAAAAGACAATTTGCCACTTGTTTCTGCACTTTTGTTCCAGCTCCGCTCAATGATTCTTGTCCTCTACCAGCATCACATTTTATATGCTGCTTTGCTCTGTGACTCAAGGACCAAACCTATTTTGACTCACACTCCAGAAGATCCCTTCTTGGAAATTGATGTCAAAGGGGGAGAGAGAGTTCACATCAAAGCTTAATACTTCAAAAGGGGGAGAGAATACTTCAAACAGGGGGAGAGAGGAATCACATGCCCCAGATGCTTGGTGTTCAAGAGGAGAGAAGTCACATGTCTTTAAGAGGGGAAAGACATGATTATGTTATCTGGTCTGTTTTTGCTCTGATTTTGTTTCCCTATTTTCTCCCATTATCCTATATAAGATTCAGGGGGAGAAAGACTGCTAGGGAAGGAAATCTTTCAATTCATGGCATATCTTTTACCTTTGGGAACATGTTTGTATTCAATAGAGTACCTAGTACTCACTCTCTACATGTTATCCCAATCTTGGTATTCTTGTGGCTCTTTTGTTTGCTCTGTCTAGTAGATGTATCTGTGTTATCTAACCTTGTTTACTCAGGTTCATCTCTTCCTAAGCCAGCTCAAGACCACAAGGTAAGTATATGCATCACACTCATGTGCATGAAGATTTCTTGCTAATGTACATATTGTTTGCAAGAAGGAATCATGAACATGAAGTTACACTTCATATATTCATATCATTTTCCCTGATGCATATAGCCAAGATACATGTAACACTTTGCCTGCCCTGTCATGATTATGCATTCACATGCTCTTACATTCCATATTGACATGATTGCATACATGTAGGGGGAGCCTATGCATGTTACATGTCTTTCCAAAGCTTTACTTGTTATTCTCTATATCTTTACCTAAAGCTTTGATGTATGTTGTCATCAATTACCACAAAGGTGGAGATTGAAAGCACAAGTGCTCCCTGGGTGGTTTTGGTAATTAATGTCAACATATCTCTTGTTGGACTAATGTTTTCATCTAGTATATTTCAGACAAGTTCAACAGATGGAGTGGCGTTGACAAGAGGATATGGAACCCCTTCAAGTTGCTAAGGATAATGGATTGGCTCAAGCTCAAAAGCTCAAGACTCTACATTTTACTTTTAGTGATCCAAGATCACATTGAGTCCATAGGAAAGCCAATACTATTAAAAGAGGATAAGGTGTTGCTTAATGGCTTGCTTGCTCAAAGTGCTTAGTGATATGCTCCAAAACCCTCAACCACTTTCTCATATCCACATATGTCCCAAACCAAAAAGTCAAACTCGGCCCCACCGAAACTTTCTATCCAGCGCCACCGAGTTCAGTTGACACAGCCACTGCCACAAACCCTAATCAATTCGGTCTCACCGATGGGTTCCTGGTCTCACCGAGATGGGCTTGCAAACTCTCTGTTGCCTGTTGCAATAATTTCGGTCTTAGCGAGTTTTGTAATCGGTCCCCTCGAGTTTGCCTGACCAACTCTCTGGTTAGCCTATTACCAAAATCGGTCCCGCCGAGTTTGTGTAATCGGTCAAACCGAGATGAGGTTTTACCCTAACCCTAGCACATCGGTCCCACCGAGTTGATCATATTGGTCCCACCGATATGCCTAACGGTCACATTATGAACTGAATCGGTCCGACCGAGTTTTCTGATTCGGTCCCACCGAGTTTGGTGATTTGTGTGTAACGGTTAGATTTTGTGTGGAGGCTATATATACCCCTCCACCCACTCTTCATTCGTGAGGAGAGCTATCAGAACATGCCTACACTTCTAGCATACATTTTCTGAGAGAGAACCACCTACTCATGTGTTGAGGTCAAGATAATCCATTCCAACCACATAAATCTTGATCTCTAGCCTTCTCCAACTTGCTTTCCACTCAAATCATATTTCCACCAAATCCAAATCTGTGAGAGAGAGTTGAGTGTTGGGGAGACTATCATTTGAAGCACAAGAGCAAGAAGTTCATCATCAACACACCATCTATTACCTTTTGGAGAGTAGTGTCTCCTAGATTGGTTAGGTGTCACTTGGGAACCTCCGTCAAGATTGTGGAGTTGAACCAAGGAGTTTGTACGGGCAAGGAGATCGCCTACTTCGTGAAGATCTACCCTAGTGAGGCAAGTCCTTCGTGGGCGATGGCCATGGTGGGATAGACAAGGTTGCTTCTTCGTGGACCCTTCGTGGGTGGAGCCCTCCGTGGACTCGCGCAACCATTACCCTTCGTGGGTTAAGTCTCCATCAACGTGGATGTATGATAGCACCACCTATCGGAACCAAGCCAAAAATCTCCGTGTCTCCAATTGCGTTTGCACACTCCGATCCCATCCCTTTACATTCTTGCAAATTGCATGCTTTACTTTCCGCTGCTCCTATACTCTTGTCATGCTTGCTTGATATGTATTGCGAATGTTTAAACTTGTGCTAAAACTCCACCTTAACTTGAAGAAAATAAAAATTGTAACTTTTTCTTGTTAAGAGTCTATTCACCCCCCTCTAGACACCTCTTCTCGATCCTTTCATACTGGTACAAACCCTCAGCCTCGAGGGTGGACTACTCCCTCCTCATCATGGTAGCCATTGGGATGATTAAGATGGCCTCCGGTGATGGTTTCCCCCTCCAGCAGGGTGCCAAAATGAGCTCCCGATTGGTTTTTGTGGCTACAGAGGCTTGCGGCGGCGGAACTTTCGATCTAGGGTTATCTTCACAGGTTTTGGAATATTTGGGAATTTATAGGGCGAAGAGGCGGTGCGGGAGGTCACCGAGGTGGGCACAACCCACCAGGGCGCGCCTGGGCCCCTAGGCGTGCCTAGGTGGGTTGTGCCCCGCTCTGGTACTTCTTTGTCCCACTGGATGTCTTCTGGCCCAAAACAATCTTCAAAAAGTTTCTCTGCGTTTGGACTCCGTTTGGTATTGATTTTCTGTGAAGTAAAAAACAAGCAAAAAACAGCAACTGGCACTGGGCACTATGTCAATAGGTTAGTCCCAAAATATGATTGTAAAACATCCAAGATTGATAATATAACAGCATGGAACAATCAAAAATTATAGATACGTTGGAGACGTATCACCTGCCGCCACCCGCGCCTGGCCCGCCCGACCTCGCCAGCTTCGCCCTGCTGCTCTGGCCGGCCGCGCCCGCCCTCCGCCCGCTACCCCGCCCTATTGCTCGCGCTGCTTCTACCTGCTGCAACCGCTGGCGCCTGTGGCCGCTGACGCTACGCTCGCGTGCCCGCGTGCTTGGCTGCCTTGCTGCTCACGTTCCGCTGCTGCTCTCACTCCCGGCAGCCCTTGCCCCGCGCCCATGCCGCTGGCCGCTGCCGCGTCCGAGCCGCCCGTGCCCAACGCTCCCATGCCCTGCTGCTCGCCTGATAGCGCTTGCCCGCGGCGGCGGCCGCCCCTGTTCGCCGTGGCTGCTGCCCGCTACTGCTCTAGCCGCTCCTGTCACGCCGCCCCCGACCGCCTCCCTTCCTCTATTCATGGCCGCAGCGACCCTCAGTGCCGCAAGTGTGGCCGGCTAGGGCCACTAGCCTGTGGGCCGCCCGGTTTAGGGGGCTAAACCCCCCTAATTAGTTTTTTTAATAAGAAAAATAAAAGACATAATTAGTGGAATAATTAATTAACTAACTAACTAGCCTAATTTCTCTGACCAGTGGGTCCTTCCCCTTAATACACGCAATTAACATAAGTTAATTTGTTGTTAACTCCCTTTGTCAATGACAGCTGGGTCCCCACTGACCAGGCATCCTTGACTGGTCAAGTATTGACTCAGCACCCCCCCTGGCCCACTATCACAGTAATGGGTTAGCCCACTGCTGTGTATAAAAGTATTTCATGCATTTTAATTCAAATCCAGAAATTTCAGAAAATTGCGTAAAACTTTGAAAAAACATATAAAATAAAATGTAAATCCGATGAAAATAATTTATATATGAAAATTTCTCAGAAAAACATGACGAATCCGAAAATGCAATCCGTTCATCTGTCACATTCCCCTAGCAAGCTGAACATGGAACCGTCCCCTCTCTTTCGTCTATCCAAAAACTGCCAAACGTCGGGAAAACCACTCCGGATGTTTTCCCTCTTCGTTTGCAACGTGTAGTACCGCGTTAGAACACCCCTAGCCTTGCATACTATTATGTCATGCATAGTGTTGCACTTGTTTGCTTTATATTCATTGTTTCTTCCCCCTCTTCTCTCCGGTAGATCTCGAGACCGATGCTGCCCCTGTGATCGACTACGTAACCGATAACCCTTCTTCCTTTTCAGTAGAGCTTCCAGGCAAGCAAACCCCCTTTGATCATTCCTATATCGCCCGTTCCATTCTCTCTCATGCTTGCATTAGATTTTGCTACTGTAATTGATTGCTCCTATTCTAATGCATAGCCTGTTTTTGTAACCTGCTTTTGTATCGTACCTGTTTATCTTATCTGCTTAGTATAGGTTGGTCAGTGATCCATCAGTGACCCCTCACCTTGTCCCTGTTGCCCCCGCTTTATGCCCCTCGATCAATGTGATTGACGTCTAGAGCCCGACACATCACTTCACCCCCTTAGGAGTACGACTCTGCAAAGCTGCTACCGAGTGCCGAGGGTGATACCTCGTAATGCACTCCTGATGACAACTCTGTGGTGTAGCTAATCGTACGTGGCCTACAGAGGGTGATTCTTCCTTCACCACTTTTGATAACAGCTCTGTCGTGCAACACCTCAAGTGTGAATCCTCGAGGGTGATTCCTCTAAGTTCACCTTGACGGTTACATCGAGTGGGATCCATCGAGGGTGATACCTCGGATTCCCCCTTGATGTTATGGACACACGGTTACTTTGACTTTAACCCCAGGACCATGTTAAAGACGGGTCTCCCTCGAGCGGTACCCGCGAGAGTTACTGTTACTGCAGGACTAGAGGGACAGGCGGGACCACCCCGGTTGAGGTGGACCTGAGTTCCCGACAATCTCTTACAAGTCGGGTTGACCTGGAGGGTACCCACGAGTTGATGTGAAGTTGGGTTGACCTAGAGGGTACACGTGAGATTTCTACGTGGCACGACCGAGCATTCCGAGCCCTTTCCGTAAGTCCACGAGACAGGGCGACGGGGTCACATGATCATGAGTCTCTGCTCGTTACCGCGCGCTCCCAAGACACTAATGGATTTGGGTATTTGATCTAAGTTGGCCACTGCCTATACACACTAACAGCCACGTGGGACAAGATATGGGCAACCGACGTCGTAGTTTCAGCCGAAGCTTTCCAAACGTCAGCGATTGAGCGGTGCACACCCGGGTGGTCCGCGTAAAGCACCTGCCTTTGTAATGGAGGTTGCCAGGACTGATCTCGGCCACCCACGCAACATGCAAGAGTGCAACGGGCGATGGGCCCAAGACCCCTGCACGCTTAGGATGTAGACCCGCGTGCTGACCTCTCTGTTGAGCCTAGCTAGGGCTGCGACGTGTTGATCTTCCGAGGTTGGGCATGGCCCAGGAAAGTGTGTTCGGCCAGAGTGATCGAGCCTGTTGGGTAATGTGGTGCACCCCTGAAGGGGAGATTGATCTATTCGAATAGCCGTGTCCACGTAACAGGATGGCTTGGAGTTGTATCCCGATCTATACAACTAGAACTGGTTACTTAGATGTGAAATGGATATGATGGCTCCGAGATTGCTTTCTAACAGGGAGTCGAGAAAGGATCTCCGGGTGTTAAATGCGACAACATGCTTGGTACTTATAAAATGCTATTCTGTACTCCTCTAAATGCTGCAAGATGCTAGAAGATGCTAGTCTTCGATAGGCTAGGCTTTCCCTCCTATTCTGGCATTTCTGCAGTTCATTCCAAAGATACATCCCATTCCTTTGATACTGATGCATACTTAGCATAGATCTAATGTAAGTCTTGCGAGTACTTTGGATGAGTACTCACAGTTGCTTTGCTACCTCTTTTTCCCCTATGCCCGATTGCTGTGATCAGATGCCGGATCCCAGGATCCAGATGCCGCCGACGACGACTACTACTACCCCAAGGGCGCCTTCTACTACGTGGAGGCCGCTAACGACCAGGAGTAGTTAGGAGGCTCCCAGGCAGGAGGCCTTGACTTTTCGATCATTGTTACTTTTGTGCTAGCCTTATTAAGGCAAACTTGTTTAACTTATGTCTGTACTCAGATATTGTTGCTTCCGTTGACTCGTTTGTTTTCGAGCTTATGTATTCGAGCCCTCTTGGCCCCTGGCTTGTAATATAAAGCTTGTTTCACTTTAATTTGTGTCTCGAGTTGTGTTGTGATATCTTCCCGTGCGTCCCTGAGTTTGATCATACACATTTGCATGTATGATTAGTATACGATTGAATCGGGGGCGTCACAATATGAATGCATCTTGTTGGTTTGAACTCCATATGTAGGTGTTTCAAGCTTTAGAAATCTTCAAGGTCCAACATTCAGGCAAGGCATCCACCTTCACCCATTGTTGGACGATGATTTGCGAGTGCCAAGTTTAAGGAGCCTAACGCGGCCCAAAAGAAAGGTGGGGACCTCATCGGTCGTTGAGCCAAGTGAAAGTGAGAAGCGGTTGAGAGGGAAGACCAATTCCAAGGTGCTTCGACATGCCTGTTTGGCTTTGTGGTCCGGCATGGCCTCACACATGTCGTGTTCCGTGTCGGGTCCATGACGTGCAACGGTCGACACGGTCTATGTGGCTAGGTTTGATTGTGATAATGAGTGAGCAAACTTAGACCGACACAAGCACGACACGACCCACCTATAAATAGACCTGACACGCAGCTTACCCTAAGGTCTAGGCTGAATAAGCATCCTGGCAAGCGACTTAAAAAGGATGGTTTAGAACGCCACGGCTACAGGCTGCCTCATCTTAAAAAAATCATTCGACACCAAAATCACTAATTAAGGAGTACACTTTGCAAAGGTCACTCCTCACCTTCTCCCATGTTGACAAATGGCACACAACTAGGGAGTTTCACTTGGACCATGCGTCCAAGTTATAAACTGTTTTCACTAGGATTTCTCGTGTCGAGATTTTCAAAAAAAGATCCGTGTTAACAAACTTTGACGAAGATTCGTGTTAAAAGGTTTGTGTTGTGCCGGCCTTAAGGCCCACTCCAACGCGTTGATGTAAATGGACGCGGAATTTGTCCATTTTTTCTTTGTTTGGGGTCGGCTGTAGAGGCGGCGGCCACCCTTATCCGCGCCAATTTGTGCGGTGCGCCCAGCCGGCCGACCCATTTGGCATGTCTGGCCATTTTTTCCGAAACAAACATATTTTGATCATGAAAACATAGCTAGATTGCACATTTAAAGCTAGAATTCATGCCAACATTCATGCCAGCATACAAAATAATCACATATCCACCATAGTTTTTCCATCTCTTGCAAAATAAAGATAGAATTCATGTCGATAACAAAATAATCGTGTCTAGACCGTAGTTCATGCATCTTGGCCGAACATGATCACACATCTAGCTCGAGCATCTCCTTCTGCTTCATCTCGAACCAAACCTTTCTTCTTGGGGTCTTGCACATGTCGGTCGCCATGATCTCCACTTTCTTCATGATTAGGGCGAGCTTTATTTCGTTTGCTCATGACCGGGCATTGGTCTCACCGATATTGAGCCTTTTCTTTTGTATGTCAAAGGTCTTCCTTGACTCCTCCTTCTCTCGGTGCTTCCTCTCTTCCCTCTTCTCAATTGCCATCTCCTTTGAGTCCCCTTCAATGTTTATTGAAGGCAAGTGTCGAAGGACCTTGGAATTGGTCTTCCCTCTCGACCGCTTCTCACTTTCACTTGGCTCAACGACCGATGAGGTCCCCCACCTTTCTTTCGGGCCGCATATGGCTCCTTAAACTTTTGGCACTCACAAATCATCGTCCAACAATGGGTAAAGGTGAATGGCTTGCCTGAATGTTGGACCTTGAAGATTTATAAAGCTTGAAACACCTACATATGGAGTCAAACTAACAAGATACATTCATATTGTGACGCCCTCGATTTAATCGTACACTGATCATACACGCAAATATGTACGGTCAAGCTCGTGGACTCACGGGAAGATATCACAACACAACTCGAGACACAAATTAAAGTGAAACAAGCTTTATATTACAAGCCAGGGGCCTCGATGGCTCGAATACATAAGCTAAAAAACAAACAAGTTAGCGGAAGCAACAATATCTGAGTACATACATAAGTTAAACAAGTTTGCCTTAAGAAGGCTAGCACAAAAGTAACAACGATCGAAAAGTCAAGGCCTCCTACCTGGGAGCCTCCTAACTACTCCTGGTTGTCAGCGGCCTCCACGTAGTTGAAGGCACCCTCGGGGTAGTAGTAGTCGTCGTCGGTGGCATCTGGCTCCTGGGATCCATCATTTGATCACATCAATCGGGCATAGGGGGAAAAGAGTTAGCAAAGCAACCGTGAGTACTCAACCAAAGTACTCGTAAGACTTACATCAAATATATGCTAAGTATGCATCAGTATCAAAGGAATGGGCTGTATCTTTGGACTGAACTGCAGAAATGACAGAAGAGGGAAAGCCTAGCCTATCGAAGACTAGCATCTTGCAGCATTCAGAAGAGTACATAATATCATTTTATAAGTAGCAAGCATGTTGTGGCATTTAACGCCCGGAGATCCTTTCTCGACTCCCTGCGAGAAAGCAATCTCGGAACCATCATATCCATTTCACATCTCAGTAACCAGTTCTAGTTGTATAGATCGGGATACAACTCCAAGTCGTCCTGTTACCATGGACAAGGCTATTCCAATAGATCAATCTTTCCTGCAGGGGTGCACCACTTTACCCAACACGCTCGATCACTCTGGCCGGACACACTTTCTTGGGTCATGCCCGGCCTTGAAAGATCAACACGTCACAACCCTACCTAGGCTCAATACAGAGGCCAGCACGTTGGTCTACATCCTAAGCGCAGGGGTCTTGGGCCCATCGCCCGTTGCACTCCTGCATGTTGCGTGGGCGACCGAGATCAGTCCTGGCAACCTCCATTACAAAGGCACGTGCTTTACGAGAGGCATGGTCATGCCTCTCGCGGAAGCAAAATCGTGCCCCTCGTAGAAGAAAAACCATGCCTCTCACGAAAAAAAACGTGTTTTTTCGCGCATTTTTTTTGTCGAAATGCTAGAAAAGACCGATGAACCGAAAAGCCAAATCCCCCCGAAAAAACCATCTAAAAAGCAGAAAACGCGTGTGAAAAAGTAAAATAAATCAGGAGGGAGTGTCAAGAGCGTGACATGTGGCGGCGGCTGAGAGCGCGACAAGTGGCGCGCTCTCAACCCACCCATGTGATCGTTGGGGGCTCCCGAAGGAGCGCTGCTCAACTAGTTGCTCTCACAGACATGTCGGCACCGGGAGCAACTAGTTGACGAGCGCTCCTTCGGGAGCATCACAATGATCAGTGCCACTTGGCACGCTCTCAGTCACCCGCCATGTGTCACGCTCTGGATGCTCCCTTCGGATTTTGTTATTTTTTATTTTTCCGCACTCGTTTTTTACTTTTTAAACGTTTTTTTTTCGAGTTTTTCAACGTTTCGGTTTTCCACCAGTCTTCCTTACCTTTTGGATAAAAAAATTGCGTGAAAAATGTGTTTTTTTTTCTTTCACGAAAGTCACGGTTTGGCTTTCACGAGAGGCACGGTTTTACTTTTGCCAGAGTCAGGGCCGTGCCACTCAAAAAACAGAAAAAAAATGCGTTTTCTGTTTTTTCTTTCTTCCGCGAGAGGCATGGTTTTGCTTCCGCGAGAGGCACGGCTGTGCTTCGAAATGAAAAAACATGTTTTCTGTTTATTTTTCCTTTCATGAGAGGCACGGTTTTGCTTTTGCGAGAGGCACGGTTGTGCTTTCGTGAGAGTCACGGTCGTGCCTCACGGAAACGAAAAAACGCGTTTTTTGTTTTCTTTTTCTTCCGTGAGAGGCACGGTTTTGCTTTTGTGAGAGGCACGGTTGTGATCTTGCGAGAGGCATGGGCGTGCCTCTTTCGGAAAGGGAAAATACCCGTGCTTCCGGTTTCGTCCATTTTTTCGTGAAAAAAATACATCAAAACCTATCAAACGGGATTTAGTTTTGAATATCTCAACGCGGGGATCCAACGGTGAAAACGGTTCGAGATTTGGACGCACAGTTTAAGAGATGAAACATTTTGAATAAACAGATCTACGAAAAAATGGAAAACTTTCAGGTTGCGACAAGTGGCGCACATGCAGCGCGCCACTTGTTACACCTGGGAAGGTGTGAGTGATCTTTGCAACGAGTATTACTCAATTAGTGATTTCGGGTCGGCACTCATTTAACTAATGTGTCCTGCATGGGCCTACCACTATGTTATAATGGGTCGTCGCGGGCCATGCCATGCGAGGGGTCGGGCCGGCCCATTTGACCACGTGCTCACAAGTAGTCCTGGCCATGGGAAGCCTGGCCCGGCCCGATGCTGAGCCCGATAGCCTAGATTTTGAGCCCGATGGCCGGGCCGGGCCGGACGCGGGCCCGTCGTTTTTGCGCTTTTCTGAAGGGGCCTAGCCCGAGGCCCGAGGCCCGACGGGCTTTTACATGTTCGGCCGGGCTTGGGTCCAAAAAACAGGTCCGGGCCTAGGTTTTTTGCCTCGGGCTTGACTAGGGCCGGCCCGGGCCGAGGTTTGGCCAGGTTTACTCACAAGGCACCTACTGACTGAACTGTCCTTAAGAAAAATGGACCGCTAATTAATAAAGGTCCGGGTTTTCCCCTCAAAAAGCAAAAGAAAAAAAATGGACTGGAATTGCTACATAAAAAATTGGACTGGACAGACCGTACCGCCGGCGAGGGTTAGGATAGGAGAATGCGTCTTCTCCGCCTGCGGCGACAGGCGCACCCCCAGCTGCCGGCCAAGTCTCCCTCGCCCACCGTGGCCGACGCGAAGTAGACTCCTGGCGGCGGCGACAGCGAGGTAAGCCATCCAACTTCACCACTAGCGAAGTCGCCGGTACAGATGCCCGTGCTATTGCATTTGCTTGAATGCTGCTTCCGCTGACAAAACGAAATGTATATATCCTATGGTGTATCTTGATCAAAGGTGCAAGTACGTATCAGTCCGATGCACCCTCTCGATCTCCTTTTATCTTACCGGAGTCGAATACTGTGAGTAGATTCACAAAGCACACAGTTTCCTGAAGAATTTTGTGGCGAAAAAATTAGCTAGGGTCTCTTGGTCGTGATCTGTTGAGGACGGCCGTGTTCTCATGCCGTGCAGGTAGAGGTAGCTGCCGATTCTCCTACGGTCCTTTAGGGCTTGTTCTGAATTGTTTTACCTGTCAACAGGTCTCGATCAGATTGTCCTTGGTGTATCAACCATGCCACCATGCCTGCTAGCATCAACTATCAGAATTAATTATTGGCAAGGATCCCAAGCTCTCTAGCAATAATAATTAATAAAAGTGGTGACTGGTGAGCACATATGTTGTGCATAAAAATTTTATAAATAAGCTGACTGGTGAGTAAAGACACTTCTCGTTGCCGTGCTTCATTTGCACACTGAAACATGACGGCCACGCCAAGTTTCCTAAAGTTCCTCAAGGGCTGGTGAGAGCAATTATTGGTTAGGTAAGAGAAGCAATTATTGCAAGAGCTTCGGGATCTGATTTGCAAGATTAATAACAGGTACACACAAGTACACAAATAAGCATAGAAACTTTAACAGACCTGAGCCTGGGAGTGCTTCTCATCAGAAGTATGGGATCGGCGAACGGCAGCTCTTCTCAACAAAGCAGCAGCTTACCATAGCAGGTATGCATAAGTTATTTTCGTTAATTAATCTGCATGTATCAGCCTCCATAGTTTGCTGACTGGTGAGTAGTACTTCCTCTGTAAACTAATATAAGAGCGTTTAGATCACTAGTTGAGTGATCTAAACGCTCTTATATTAGTTTACAGAGGGAGTACTAAAGAGCAAGGACACTTCTCGTTGCCGTGCTTCATCTGCACACTGAAACATGACGGCCACGCCATGTTTCCCGAAGTTTCTCAAGGGCTGGTGAGAGCAATTATTGGTTTGGTACACAGATACACATCTTGTGAACATAGAAACTTTAACAGACCTGAGCCTGGGAGTGCTTCTCATCAGAAGTATGGGACCGGCGAACGGCAGCTCTTCTCAACAAAGCAGCGGCTTACCATAGCAGGTATGCATAAGTTATTTTCGTTGATTAATCTGCCTGTATCGGCCTCCATAGTTTGCTGGTGCAGAAATCTTCTTGTTCTCCCAACCACCAATCAAAACAAGATCTGGCTCAAAACTGCAAGATCCTGCAAAACCAAACTACTCAAATACCCAGCTTCAGACGACTTTAGTTGCCAACTTGCCATTGAGTCATTGTTCCCATATAGGTTGCTTGGTATTATGCATCCATTGTTTTCCTTCTAGACTAGATCTGCAAATGTTTGGAGGAAATAGCACCTTATGAGTTAATCCTTAATATGCTTGGCTCATAATTCGTGTATCTCCTTGCAGAAGTATGGTAATTCATGGTTGAGTACTGCAGTGTGATAATAATATATACCTTGTAATTTTTTAGGCTGGGCCACAGAAATTATCTGAAGACACACAGGCTACCTGCTGTGCAACATATCTGTCTCAGCTCTGACTCGAGGAGCAATGGCCGAGGTTGTGATTCTCTCGGCAGTGGCAAAGATCGGTGTAGCTCTGGGGAATGAAGCAATGAACCAGGCTACTTTACAGTTCAATAACTTTATAACACAGCTAACAGAGCTTCAAGGAAGCATGGGTCGCATCAGAAGGGAGCTCAGATTGATGCATGAATATCTTTGCCGAATGGACATACGGAATCGCAACAATCAGACATATGAAATCTGGGTGGAGGAGGTGAGAATGTTTGTTCATGGGATTGAGGATATTGTGGATGAGTATTTGCATCTTGTTGGTCAGAAACATGACAGTGGATGGAGTGCCTGTCTGAAGAAAGGATTTAAACAACCAAATGTTTTCTTCTCTTTAAACAGGATAGCTTCTTTGGTTAAGGAAGCGGAGGTCAATCTTGTGCACCTGTTCCAGGCTAAAGATCGATGGGTGTCAATGGTAGATAGTGGGTATATGAATGACTCAAGTTACATTGTTGAGAGGTCTCAGCATCTAGCAAGCACTTCACGTTCCCTTGCCGAAGAAGATCTCGTGGAGGTTGATGGAAACAGAAAAAAGCTTGAGCAGTGGTTGGCAGGTGATGAGTTGGAACGCTCTGTGATAGTGCTGCATGGTATGGGAGGGCTTGGTAAAACAACTTTGGCTGCAAATGTCTACAGGAAGGAAAGTGAAAATTTTGATTGCCACTGTTGGGTCTCTGTCTCTCAAACTTATTCCAGAGAAGATGTTTTGAAAAAATTAATCAAGGAGCTTTTCAAAGATAAAGCCATTGTTCCATCTAATATTGAGACCATGGACATCATAAGCCTTGAAGAGGCACTGAAGAATTTTTTAGAGCAGCGCAAGTATTTGATCATGCTGGATGATGTTTGGACTCCTGAAGCATTCCATGATCTTTCTGGGGTGGTTATTCGTAACAAGAAGGGCAGCAGAGTTGTAATCACAACCAGGGAAGGCAATGTTGCTGGACTTGCTTCTCAAGGACAGGTCTTAACACTAAAACCTCTATCAAAGGATGGATCATGGGAACTCTTCTGTAAGACAGTTTTTCCCATAGATACAAAATGTGAGTGTCCCACAGAACTGACAGAATTAGCACATGAAGTGGTTGACAAGTGTAAAGGCATACCCCTTGCAATTGTCTCTATTGGCAAGCTCCTCTTTGTACGTGACAAGACCAAAGAGGAACTGAAGCGAATACATGACCAGCTCGACTGGGAGCTAATTAACAATCCAAGCTTGGAACATGTCAGGAATATCCTTTATTTGAGTTACTTGTACCTTCCGACATACTTGAAAAGTTGTTTTCTATACTGCAGCTTGTTCCCAGAGGACTATCTTTTCAAAAGGAAAAAGCTGATACGGTTGTGGGTAGCAGAGGGCTTCGTCATGGGAAGGGGTGAAAGCACAATGGAGGAAGTGGCTGAAGGTTATCTAGAAGAGTTGGTTCACAGAAATATGCTTCAAGTTGATACAAGAAACCCATTTGGTAGGATAAAATCATTCCGGATGCATGATATTGTACGTGAGTTGGCAGTAGATTTGTGTCGCCGGGAATGCTTTGGTGTTGTTTATGAGGAGGATAAATACATGGAATCTCTTGATGAGTCGGATGCACGTCGACTGGTAATACACAAAATGAGCAAGGATATTTATCAGTCAGTATCAGGTGTACACCGTCTCCGCTCTGTTATCGCATTGGACATCAATATTCCATCATCCACTCTACTGCCTCTAATAGCAAAGAGGTCCAGATATATTTCGGTGCTGGAGTTAAGTGGCCTACCCATTGAGAAGGTTCCAGATGGTATTGGAGATCTTTTCAATCTCCGCTATTTGGGTCTGCGTGGTTCAAAAGTGAAGCTCCTTCCCAGGTCTATCGAGAAACTTTCAAGTTTGTTGACACTGGACCTTTCAGGGTCTGGCATGAAGGAGCTGCCTAGAGGCATTGGTGAACTAAAAAAGCTTAGGCAGTTATTCACTGACAAAGCTAGTGATCGATTTAGGAGAGATTTCCGGTGCGGCGGTGGTGTATGCATCCCCAAGGGCCTTGAGAACCTGACAAGTCTGCAGACACTAGTATCCTTGGAAGCGCAGGATGAGTCGGTTAGACAGTTGGGGGAGCTGAGGCAACTGAGAAGCTTGGAGATATGGAATGTGAAAGGAACCTACTGTGGACATATATGTGCTGCTCTAGCCGAGATGCGACATCTTTCCTACCTACATGTGAATGCAAGCCAAGACAATGAGGTTCTCCGGTTGAGTGGTCTACCCCCAAATCTGCAAAGGCTTAGCTTGACTGGTCGATTAGCGGAAGGCACATTGGGAGAGTCCCCTCTCTTCCTAACTTCGGGGCGGAACCTGTATTCACTGTCTCTATCTTGGTCTCAGATGATAGAGGACCCCTTACCATCCCTTTCTCGATTGTCAAATTTGATGGACCTGATGCTCACCAGAGCGTGCAGCGGAAAGCAGATGACATTTCTTGCCGGGTGGTTCCCCAAGCTAAAAACCCTGAGATTGAGAGACCTGCCAAATTTGGAGGTTCTAGAGATGAAGGAAGGTGCCGTGGTGAGCCTCGAAATATTAACACTAGTCAACCTTGAAGGCATGGTGGAGGTCCCACCTGGCATAGAGTTCCTCGCGCATGTAAAGTATATTTCGTTCCGGGAAATCACCAGCGAGTTTTTGACTTCGCTGCGACAATGTCCTAGAACTCAAGGGGTGCACTGGCGGCATACTCTCAGGTGACATTGACCCTGCTGGCCTCGAAATGAGTATGTAAGCCACTCAACTGCAGACTACTGTTCCACTACCAGTTTCCTCGTGTAACTTCACCTTCATGTTTTTATTGGTTTGCTTGTCGGAAGAAAGGATACCCTACAAATACTCCACTTTCCCTACTTGTAGTCACTACTACTGTTTTTGTGATTGTGGATCATGGTATTGTCTATTTATTCTGGTTTTGTCTGTGAGTTACAGTATATATGTGCTCATCCTGTTACCAAAGGAAGCTTGAGCAGTTGAGCTTGCTTCCTTTAACACTCTTTATTTGTTTATAGCTTACCTTGTTGCTAGTTATTTTTATTGATGCTGTACATTACTGAAGTTGGCTTGACAAAATTCACAGCAAGTTTGTAGTATTATGAAAACAAACAATTATATCATGTCGGAGCTTGGCTGAAGCCGCGGTAAACCAACGAGATGCTCAGTAGCCCAAAATCCTAAAGCTGGCCCTGATATTGGCTCATTCTAACTCGGCCCTGGAAAGAGTACAAAAAATGTGAATAATCAGCTCGCGTAGGTAGAAACGTATTGCTATTTTCATTGGTGTGTGCTCTGTCAGAGCTGTCCCTTCCAGGATTGACCACTCCTGGTACCCCGCATTCTTCTCCTCTGACGCAGTGATCACAGAAGACTACCCGGCTCATTCACTGCAATTATCCACTCCCCTTAAATTGGATTTCACTATATGCCCCTTTGTCATTAACGGATTTGGCAGCTCTCCTGCCAACATTCAAAAAAGTACTCCATATGGCACTGCCATGTCTGCATGACTACATTGTTAGTGGCATATCCTGAAACTCGACGCAGAAGGGTAGCATATCCTGAAATCTAGCATACAATATTCCTTTGCCGTGCTTGACTTGAATATCCCGTCAACTCTTTCTTTTTCAAGACCAACTTGTAAATAGCCTGGTCTTCTTGGCAGTATTAAGACAAATTCATTCTGCGGAGAAATGAGCAGAGGGCAACAACTTGTAAATATTCCTTTGCCCTCTGCTAGTGCTTCCTTCATACATTTAGAGATTGCACTAGCAGAGGGTAACAATTGACCACTTGCTTCATTTCGAAGATGATCATTTTAAAGGCATTGAGGAAAATATGTACATATGGGTCCTTAAAATCCTTTAGAGGAGCAAAATGAGCAGCTAACCGCACCTAGCCAAACTCTTAAACATTTCGATGCGCAAAATTTTAATGAGTTATCCCCAAAAGGCAGCCCAAGCCTCTCATTTTAACTTGACCGGCGTCACTTCTCGGGATAATTTCGGGCGCTCCCCACTCTTGCCCGAGCATGACCTCTTCCCACCACAGCCGTCGAACCTCGCCGTCGCCGCCACTGTAGCCCTCGATTTAGGCCTGAATGGAACCAGAAGGCAATTCCGCTACACCGCCGGCCACTGTTGTCGCCGGAATTGACCCCCCACCCCTCGACGATGCCCGGGCCATGGAAAAGTTTGGGGACAAAAAACTTGCTCCGGGCCACGCGCCGTCATCAAAGGTTGGCAATAAGGCCCCAGCAGCCGGGACGACGCCCGGTCATCCTCTCTGCTGCTTTGGCCGGCAGCAAGTGGGTGAGGAAGCCGACAGAGGCGATGAAGGTTTGTCGGCGCCCACCGAGGCGGCGGCGAAGAAGAAGAAAGCCACCACGCGAAGCCTACAAAACCTCCTTCTCATTTGGTGGCTCGTAGCCCCGCTCCTGCCACCCCTACACCTCCTCCTCCGGCGTGTTTGGCCGCCCCAGTCGCGGCCGAGGGCTGTCAAGTAGTAACCATGCTCATAATTTAGCAAATTGTGATTATGATTATAATCAGAATGATAATTAAGATCACCTCTTGTTATGTTGTCATAATCATAATCATAGCACCGCAAAATCACCTTTTGTTATGTAATAATAATCAAAATTTGGCATTTTCTTCTACTATTTAAGAGGGGATGACAATTGAAAAAACATCTGAATGTTGTCACAAATACTAAAAGTTAATCAGGAGTCCCAATATTGGTACAATAGGTTATGATAAAAATCTAAGAAGAATACAAATAAAGAAATAATGATTGTTCACCAAATGGACTATCTCCCATAACAAATGCAAATTCCAGAAACCCAATTTTAGTGATCATTTGAGCATTTTTTCACTTCAAAAAATTTCTATACCATGGTTTAAGATATATAATAAGAAATTTGAATTAAAATCACCTTTACCGAAAAAGGCTTTCTCCCCGCTTTATATATAAAGCAACGATCATCAACATCCCGGTACAAACGCACGCCACCACAACACACGCACACGCCCAAGACAGGATACATAGGCGCTGAGCGCAACAACAACCACTCCTAGCACTACCGCAAGGAGATGAAGTCGCATACGACGAACCGTTGGCTCCAAGGCGGCGCCTTCAGGAAGGATACGACACCGGAGCACTGCCACCGCCCGATTCGAGGATCAGAATTTTCCCTGGAGCCGCACGATGGGTAATGAGAGTTGCGATGACGCCTTCAAGAAGGGAACGAGTTACGTCGCCGCCGGTCCATCCGAAGATAGAACAGGTTTTCACCCCAACTAACACTCATCGCCACCGAACGTCACACCCAGCAACCACACCGCCCACACGCCCATGGCCACCGGGCAGCATCAAGCCACGGGCTCTGCCCATAAGCACCATGCTACCACCACTAGGGCCGCCGCCCGGCATCCAAGACCTAGACACCACTTCACCCGAGACCCATCGCTACCCCAACCAAAGAGATGAGCGGAAAGATCCACTAAAATCACCTTTCATTATGTAATAAACGTAGTTTAGCATTTTCTTCAACTTTTAAGAAGAAAAAATAAAATTAAAACAAAAGTCGTCAAAATTTGTGAAACTTTTCACGGTGTCTTAATATTGGTACATAAGCTTGTCATAAAAATCTCAGACGATTTCTCGAAAGTTGGAAAACCATTTGCTTAGAAATGCCCCATTTTGGTCTACCTATAGCACCATTTTATTTCTCGAAAGTTGGAAAACCACTTGCTTAGAAATGCCCCATTAGGTTTACCTATAGCACGATTTTGTAAAACTGACCAAAATTCATGTTTCTCCAAAAAATATTAAAATATTCCAGTAATTCTACATGCACGTATTTGCACGAGATGGAAAAGTGTAGCTTTAAAAATATATTTTGAAACGGTGCCATCACTTAATTGGTACCTCAATCGAACTAGTAGCGAATGTTTCTTTTTTTGCGTGAGACGAAGGGAACGGCAAAGGGGGCAGAGCCAACGGTTACAGCCATCTTGATCGAATGTCTTTGAGGGGGACCAATGTAGGGCCTGCGCCGATCGACCGGCACAGAGCGCTGCCCAGAAACAACACAGCAACATAGTTGCTCACTTGTGTACAACCTTTTTTTCTTTTCCTTTTTGTTATTTTCCGCTTAAGAAAAATTGAAAGTTCTGACGGTTGCAATTCTCGATCGAATGTCTTTGACGGGGACCGATGTAGGGCCCGCGCCGATCGACCGGCACAGAGCGCTGCCCAGAAACAACACAGCAACATAGTTGCTCACTTGTGTACAACCTTTTTCCTTTTCCTTTTTGTTATTTTCCGCTTAAGAAACATTGAAAGTTCTGACGGTTGCAATTCCGCTTAAGAAAACTTGTGTTTCATAGAAGTTTGTCAAGGCTGCTTGGACACTGTCTGATGGCGAACGCGGGGGGGGGGGGGGGGGGGGGGGGGGGGGGGGGGCGACTGGCGGGATGACCAGCGGGACGACCGTGGGTACGCCGTCTCCGTCCTCCGGTGATCGACGGCGGGTGGGAGGCCGGTTTTGGGCTCTCGCAGACGCCGACGAGGACGATGCGGACAGGGATGCGGATGCGACTCCGGCATCTCCACCGTCGCCGACTGAGGGAGTTCTGGAGTAAGGGGTCCTCGGACGTCCGGCCTGTTAGCCATGGGCCGGATTGACGGGCTGTGAAGATACGAAGACCGAAGACTGCATCCGTGTCCGGATGGGACTCTTCTTGGCGTGGAAGGCAAGCTTGGCGACCAAATATGTAGATTCTTTTCCTTTGTAACCGACCTTGTGTAAACCTAGATCCTCCCGGTGCCTATATAAACCGGAGGACTTAGTCCGAAAGGACAGATACACATTACCATAGTCATACAGGCTAGACTTCTAGGGTTTAGCCATTACGATCTCGTGGTAGATCAACTCTTTTAATACTCATATTCATCAAGATCAATCAAGCAGGAAGCAGGGTATTACCTCCATAGAGAGGGCCCGAACCTGGGTAAACATCGTGTCCCCTGTCTTCTGTTACCCTCGACCTTAGACGCACAGTTCGGGACCCCCTACCCGAGATCCGCCGGTTTTGACACTGACATTGGTGCTTTCATTGAGAGTTCCACTGTGCCGTCCCCATAAGGTTTGATGGCCCCTTCAATCGTCAACAACGACGCTGTCCAAGGAGAAATCTTCCTCCCCGGACAGATCTTCGTGTTCGGTGGCTTCGCGCTGCGGGCCAACTCGCTTGGCCGACTGGAGCAGATCGACAGCTACGCCCCTGGCCATCAAGTCAGATTCGGGAGCTTGAACTACGTCGCGGACATCCGTGGAGATTTGATCTTTGC
The DNA here is from genome assembly GCF_018294505.1 of Triticum aestivum. Lineage (NCBI taxonomy): Eukaryota > Viridiplantae > Streptophyta > Magnoliopsida > Poales > Poaceae > Triticum > Triticum aestivum. Next base: position 123,310,922 of record NC_057805.1, read on the forward strand.
CGGATTCGAGACCGCGGCGACCGCTCCTAGTCACCCCGATGAACATGACCTAAATCCGTCATCGGGCCCCATCCAGGAGATTGCTCCTGTAACTGCTCTGGCCGTAGATCCGGAGCATATTGCGCCGTCCAAGGACGGGAGGCTCAACCCCGCCACGGAGGCCGCAGATTCCACGGCGTTGGAGCCGAACATAGACCTAGAGTCACACGGCGTCTTTGTCACCGGAACTCCGGACTAGTCTCCGGTCATAAGTTCCGAGCCATGTGCGTCCGCGGATGCCGAACTTGACTGCTTATCGATCTTTGAGTTCAGCACCGCAGACATCTTCCAGCACTCGCCCTTGGGCGATGTGTTGAACTCATTAAAGAACTTGTCCTTGGCGGGGGACTCAGAGCCAAACTATGTACGGTTCAAACTAGCGGCTGATGATGGGGAATTTTGCTTTCACCCGCCACCCACTCCATAGCCACTGTCGGGGACTTAACCGACATGCTTGATTACGGCTCCGAAGACATCGTCAGTACGGACGATGACGCCGACGAGGAGCAGGGCCAAAACCCACCATTCATTGGGCGACGGACGGCCATTTATTCCTACGACGTATACATGGTGGATACGCCTAAACAAACTAACAACGATGACAAAGAGGATCCAGTCGAAAACAAACATCCTGGGACAAAGCCCAGTCGCTGTCGTCAGCAGCGCCGCTCTAAGTCACATCGTACAAAAGACAACAACACTGGCACCGGAGAAAACAATACTCCGGACGATGCCGAAGACAATGAAGAACCTGTTGGAGCAACCTCCGAACAGGATGAACGGGCCATACACGAAGACTCGGAGGACAGTAACTATCTTCCGCTCTCCGAGGAAGAGGAGAGCCTCGGCAACGAGGAGTTCATTGTGCCTGAAGAACCTATCGAGCAGGAGCGCTTCAAACGCCGACTAATAGCCACTGCGAGAAGCCTGAAAAAGAAGCAGTTGCAGCTTCAAGCGGACCAAAATCTGCTCAATGATAGATGGACCAAAGTCCTGGCCGCCGAAGAATATGGCCTCAGTGGCCCAGCCAAAAGCTACCCGAAGCGTAGATTGCTACCTCAGTTCGATGACGAGGCGTTGGAGCCCGTACCATCATCGCACAATGCGGCAGGCCGATCACAACTTGGGTCGGGTAAAGCGGCAACTCAAGCAGAACACCAGATCGCTCCACCTCGCCGTAAAGGCAAGAATAAAACAGCCCGGGGTTGTACATACGACCCTCGACAGGACTTGGACAGTAGAGCAGGACATGCAAGATCGATCTACGGACCGCGAGGACGTGCCTCGACACGGGACGACAACTACCTATTCGGACGTGACAAACCTAGCCACGCCCGGGCCGAAAACCGCCAATGGACTCCATCGGAGGTACGTCGCAGTGTGGCCCAACATAGAGGCGCCGCACACCCTCTTTGCTTCACAGACAAAGTAATGAAGCATGAATTCCCAGACGGGTTCAAACCGATGAATATCGAATCATACGACGGAACAACGGATCCCGCAGTATGGATCGAGGACTTCCTCCTCCATATCCACATGGCCCGCGGAGATGATCTTCATGCCATCAAATGCATGCCACTAAAAATCAAAGGACCAGCTCGGTACTGGTTAAACAGTCTGCCGGAAAATTCTATTGGCAGCTGGGAAGATTTGGAAGACGCTTTTCGCGACAACTTCCAAGGAACATATGTCCGGCCACCAGATGCCGATGACTTAAGTCACATTGTCCAGCAGCTCGGAGAGTCAACCAGGAAGCTCTGGACTAGGTTCTTAGTTAAAAAGAACCAAATCATCGACTGTCCAGACGCGGAAGCCCTCGCGGTCTTCAAACACAGCGTCCGTGATGAATGGCTGGCACGCCACCTCGGTCAAGAAGGACCCAAATCCATGACAGCCCTTACCGCTCTAATGGCCCGCTTTTGCGCGGGAGAAGATAGCTGGCTCGCTCGTAGAAGCGACAGCGCCGGCGACTCGGGCACTTCCGAACTCCGAGACGGCAATGGCAAGCCATGACGAAGCAAACACAACAGTCGCAATGATAATGAAAGATCACACGACACAGCGGTCAACGCCGGATTTAGCAATCCCAAACCCGGTCAACGGAAAACGCCATTCAAGGCGAACCGAGTCGGACCATCCAACCTAGACAGGATATTGGATCGACCCTGCCAGATTCACGGCCACCCCGATAAACCAGCTAATCATACCAACAAAAGCTGTTGGGTCTTCAAGCAGGCCGGCAAGCTCAACGCCGAACACAAGGGGAGGAGGTCGCCAGGCGATAGGGACGACGGAGAGGTTCACCAACCAACAACCGGAGGTCAGGAGCAATTCCCCCCTAAGGATCGACCAATCCCGGACCGGAAATAGCAGTTCGGCTTCCGCCGCCCACCTCATATACCCGCAAAATTTGTACCGTGCATACATCACTACGCACTCAAGATACCATGGGCATTGGCGGAAGCACACTACGGAAAAGCCTGCAAGCATTCCCGTAACATTTTTTATCTATTTTCTTTTTACTTCTTTCTTCATTATCTCTTAAAATAAGGTGACGCAAAGGACACACATCTAAAACTGACTCTATCGGAGTTCGGATCCGTACACTCACCTAAGGGGCTACTTCTGTCAAGGATTCCCCCTCGCCGAGGACTGGCGGCGTAGACGTACGACAGGAGGTCCAAAATAACTTTTTGTAGACCGCACTCTTTATTTCGAGCCTGTAATATGCCTTTTTCCTCCGCCTTCGACCCCGGGCATGTCAAATAGCCGGGGTTGTGATCTTTATATATATAAAGTAAACATTGGCATATCACTCAGGTCCCAGTAAACATTACCTGAATTAATCATTCGTGCCTTTCCGCCAATGAATATGGCTACTATAGTTGTTTCACAAATATACCTCGGCATAATAATACGTCTCCGTCGTATCTATAATTTTTTATTGTTCCATGCCAATATTATACAACTTTCATATACTTTTTGGCAACTTTTTATACTATTTTTGGGACTAACATATTGATCCAGTGCCCAGTGCCAGTTCCTGTTTGTTGCATGTTTTATGTTTCGCAGAATATCCATATCAAACGGAATCCAAACGGGATAAAAACGGACGGAGAATATTTTTGGAATATTTGGAGAATTCTGGAAGAAGAATCAACGCGAGACGGTGCCCGAGGTGGCCACGAGGCGGGGGGGGGGGGGGGGGCGCCCCTGACCCTCGTGGGTCACCCGTAAGGCGGTTGATGCCCTTCTTCGGCCACAAGAAAGCTAATTTTTGGAAAAAAAATCATGGCGAAGGTTTCAATCCAATCGAAGTTACGGATCTTCATATATATACGAAACGGTGAAAGGGCAGCAGAACAGAACGCAGAAACAGAGAGAGACAGATCCAATCTCGGAGGGGCTCTCGCCCCTCCCACGCCATGGAGGCCAAGGACCAGAGGGGAAACCCTTCTCCCATCTAGGGAGGAGGTCAAGGAAGAAGAAGACGAAGAGGCCCCCTCTCCCCTTCTCTTCCGGTGGCGCCGGAACGCTGTCGTGGCCATCATCATCACCACAATCTTCACCAACAACTTCACCGCCATCATCACCAGCTCTTCCCCCCTCTATGCAGCGGTGTAACCTCTCTCTTACCCGCTGTAATCTCTACTTAAACATGGTGCTCAATGCTATATATTATTTCCCAATGATGTATGGCTATCCTATGATGTTTGAGTATATCCGTTTTGTCCTATGGGTTATTTGATGATCAAGATTGGTTTGAGTTGCATGTTTCATTATTGGTGTTGTCCTATGGTGCTCTCTGTGTCGCGCAAGCGTGAGAGATCCCCGCTGTAGGGTTTGCAATATGTTTATAATTTGCTTATGGTGGGTGGCGTGAGTGACAGAAGCACAGACCCGAGTAAGTAGGTTGTTTGCGTATGGGATAAAAAGGACTTGATACTTTAATGCTATGGTTGGGTTTTACCTTAATGAACTTTAGTAGTTGCGGACGCTTGCTAGAGTTCCAATCATAAGTGCATATGATCCAAGTAGAGAAAGTATGTTAGCTTATGCCTCTCCCTCAAATAAAATTGCAATAGTGATTACCGGTCTAGTTATCGATTGCCTAGGGACAAATAACTTTCTCGTGACAAAACACTCTTTACTAAAACTAATTTAGTTGCTTCTTTACCTTAACATCCCCTAGATTTTATTTACGTGCTCTTTATATTCTTGCAAACCTATCCAACAACACCTACAAAGTACTTCTAGTTTCATACTTGTTCTAGGTAAAGCGAACGTCAAGCGTGCGTAGAGTTGTATCGATGGTCGATAGAACTTGAGGGAATATTTGTTCTACCTTTAGCTCCTCGTTGGGTTTGACACTCTTACTTATCAAAAGAGGCTACAATTGATCCCCTATACTTGTGGGTTATCAAGACCTTTTTCTAGCGCCATTGCCGGGGAGCAATAGCGTGGGGTGAATATTCTCATGTGTGCTTGTTTGCTTTATCACTAAGTAATTTTTATTTGCTGTTCTTAGTTGTTCTTTATCTTTAGTTATGGATATGGAACACGAAATACCAAAAAAAATTAGGTGTACTTGCTGCTCATGGAGATGGGGAACCTCCTAAAACCCTCGATGCTCAATATGTGAAAAATATTATGTACCACTTTGATAATCCTGAGAAAACCTCATTCAATTATGTAATGGGAGACACATTGGATCAGCGTGAATATTTTAGGGATTATCGCCTGACTCAAAAAGGGAAATTATTATGGGATCAAATTTATGTGTTGAAGTGGTATGCTCGGCAAGTATGCTTAAGTTATGATTATACTTGTTGCTCTAGGATGAAGGCTCCACACCTTCCCTTTCCATGCAAATTTAATGATAATGAAACCTTGGCTTCTTATGCTAGAGGTATATATGATTACTATGATGTGGAACAAATAGAAGAATTTGTTGCTTTTATGGGTGCTTATGAAATTGAATCTATGTTCAAAGAGTTTGAAAATCATTATGATGCTGTTTATAGACCTGAAAATTTAGCTATCTTTAAGTATTGCTATGAGAATTATGAATTCATTTCCGATATTAATGCATTTATTGAGAAAGTCTCCGCTGTCCAAGAAGAGACTAATATTTTGCAGGAATCTATGGAAGAAGAAATTGATGAAACTGTGAGCTCATTGGATGAAAAAGATGAGGAGGAGAGCGAAGAACAAGAGGAGGAAGAGCGGATTAGCTACCCGTGCCCACCTTCTAATGAGAGTAACTCTTCAACTCATAGATTGTTTAATTTCCCTTTGTGCTTACCGAAGGATGATTGCTATGATGATTGTTATGATCTCGTTGATTCTTTTGAAATATCCCTTTTTGATGATGCTTGTTATGCTTGTGGCCAAGATGCCAATATGAATTATGCTTATGGAGATGAACTTGCTATAGTTCCTTATGTTAAACATGAAATTGTTGCTATTGCACCCACGCATGATAGTCCTATTATCTTTTTGAATTCTCCAAACTACACTGTATCGGAGAAATTTGCTTTTATTAAGGATTATATTGATGGGTTGCCTTTTACCGTTGCACATGATGATTTTGATGAATATAATATGCATGTGCTTGCTGCTCCTACTTGCAATTATTATGAGAGAGGAACTATATCTCCACCTCTCTATGTTTCCAACACGAAAAAATTGCAAGAAACTGTTTATACTATGCATTGGCCTTTACTATGTGTGCATGAATTGTTCTTTTATGACATATGCATAGGAAGAGAGTTAGACTTCGTCATTGCTTGTTATATGTTGCTTTGTGCTCACTACTAAATTTTAAATCATTGCTAATTAAAATTGGCTTTGATATACCTTGGGATCCGGGTGGATTCACTACTTGAGCACTATATGCCTAGCTTAATGGCTTTAAAGAAAGCGCTGCCAGGGAGACAACCTGGAACTTTTAGAGAGTCATTTATTTCTGTTGAGTGCTTTCATATAGTTTAAAAACAACAAAAATAAAGAGGGGAACCCGAAAATTTTCAAAAAGAAAAGCGAAAGTGAGAAAGACGAGCATTTATGAAGTGGGAGCTAGCCTTGAACTTTGTTCATGCTCACGGAAACTTTGTGAATCTTGATTACAGAAAATTTTCAATAAAATAATTATCCCCTTGTACAATTCCATTGTATTATAAAAATAATGTGCCAAGGTTTGCCTTTAGGATGTTTACAATGCTTGTTGGTTTGTGCGGTGCAGGACAGAAACTTTGGCTGTAGTGCGCGATTTTACATTTTTTACTGGAACTTCAAATGGTTCTGATTATTTTGGCACTGTCTTTCTATACAAATTTTTTATTTTTCCTAATTTTGGCAGAATTTTTCAAGTATCATAAGTATGGTGAATGTTCAGATTATTACAAACTGTTCTGTTTTAGACAGATTCCGTTTTTGATGCATAGTTTGCTTGTTTTGATGAAACTATCGATTTATATCAGTGGATTAAGCCATGGAAAAGCTATATTACAGTAGACACAATGCAAAAACAAAATATGAATTGGTTTGCAACAGTACTTAGAGTAGTGATTTGCTTTATTATACTAACGGATCTTATCGAGTTTTTTGTTAAAGTTTTGTGTGGATGAAGTGTTCGATGATCGAGAAGGTCTCGATGTGAGAAGAAGGAAGAGAGGCAAGAGATCAAGCTTGGGGATGCCCAAGGCACCCCAAGTAAATATTCAAGGAGACTCAAGCGTCTAAGCTTGGGGATGCCCCGGAAGGCATCCTCTCTTTCTTCAACAAGTATCGGTATGTTTTCATATTCATTTCGTTCATGCGATATGTGCAAGTCTTGGAGCGTCTTTTGCATTTAGTTTTTACTTTTATTTTATGCACCATGCTGGTATGAGATAGTCCTTGGTTGATTTATAGAATGCTCTTTGCACTTCACTTATATCTTTTGAGTATGGATTTATAGAATGCTTCATGTGCTTCACTTATATCATTTGAAGTTTGGATTGCCTGTTTCTCTTCACATAGAAAACCGCCATTTGTAGAATGCTCTTTTGCTTCACTTATACTTGTTAGAGCGTGGGCATATCTTTTGTAGAAAGAATTAAACTCTCTTGCTTCACTTATATCTATTTAGAGAGTTGACAGGAATTGGTCATTCACATGGTTAGTCATAAAATCCTACATAAAAACTTGTAGATCACTGAATATGATATGTTTGATTCCTTGCAATAGTTTTGCGATATAAAGATGGTGATATTAGAGTCATGCTAGTGGGTAGTTGTGGATTGTAGAAATACTTGTGTTGAGGTTTGTGATTCCCGTAGCATGCACGTATGGTGAACCGTTATGTAACGAAGTCGGAGCATGATGTATTTATTGATTGTCTTCCTTATGAGTGGCGGTCGGGGACGAGCGATGGTCTTTTCCTACCAATCTATCCCCCTAGGGGCATGCATAGTAGTACTTTGCTTCGAGGGTTAATAAACTTTTGCGATAAGTATATGATTTCTTTATGACTAATGTGTGTCCATGGATTATACGCACTCTCACCCTTCCATCATTGCTAGCCTCTTCGGTACCGTGCATTGCCCTTTCTCACCTCGAGAGTTGGTGCAAACTTCGCCGGTGCATCCAAACCCCGTGATACGATACGCTCTGTCACACATAAGCCTCCTTATATCTTCCTCAAAACAGCCACCACACCTACCTATCATGGCATTTCCATAGCCATTCCGAGATATATTGCCATGCAACTTCCATCATCATCATATACATGACTTGAGCATTTATTGTCATATTGCTTTGCATGATCGTAGATAGCATGATGTTTTCATGGCTTGTCCGTTTTTTCATGTCATTGCTATGCTAGATCATTGCACATCCCGGTACACCGCCGGAGGCATTCATATAGAGTCATATCTTTGTTCTAGATATCGAGTTGTAATATTGAGTTGTAAGTAAATAAAAGTGTGATGATCATCATTATTAGAGCATTGCCCCAGTGAGGAAAGTATGATGGAGATTATGATTCCTCCACAAGTCGGGATGAGACTCCGGACGAAAAAATAAATAAAAAAAATTAAAAAAGAGAAAGGCCAAAAAAAAGAAAAGAAAAAGAAAAGAAAAAAAACAAAAAAATGAGAGAAAAAGAGAGAAGGGGCAATGTTACTATCCTTTTACCACACTTGTGCTTCAAAGTAGCACCATGTTCTTCATATAGAGAGTCTCATGGAGTTATCACTTTCATATACTAGTGGGAATTTTCATTATAGAACTTGGCTTGTATATTCCAACGATGGGCTTCCTCAAATGCCCTAGGTCTTCATGAGCAAGCAAGTTGGATGCACACCCACTTAGTTTCAGTTTGAGCTTTCATATACTTATAGCTCTAGTGCATCCGTTGCATGGCAATCCCTACTCCTCATATTGACATCAATTGATGGGCATCTCCATAGCCCGTTGATTAGCCGCGTCGATATGAGACTTTCTCCTTTTTTGTCTTCTCCACACAACCTCCATCATCATATGCTATTCCACCTATAGTGCTATATCCATGGCTTGCGCTCATGTATTGCATGATGGTTGAAAAGGCTGAAGCGCGTTAAAAAGTATGAACCAATTTCTCGGCTTGTCATCGGGGTTGTGCATGATTGAATGCTTTGTGTGGTGAAGATGGAGCATAGCCAGACTATATGATTTTGTAGGGATGAGCTTTCTTTGGCTATGTTATTTCAGTAAGACATAATTGCTTGATTGGTATGCTTGAAGTATTATTGTTTTTATGTCAAAAGATAGACTATTGCTTTGAATCACTCATGTCTTAATATTCATTCCATGATTAGATATGTGATCAAGATTATGCTAGGTAGCATTCCACATCAAAAATTATCTTTTTTATCATTTACCTACCCGAGGACGAGCAGGAATTAAGCTTGGGGATGCTGATACGTCTCCATCATATCTATAATTTTTGATTGTTCCATGCCAATATTTTACAACTTGCATATACTTTTTGGCAACTTTTTATACTATTTTTGGGACTAACATATTGATCCAGTGCCCAGTGCCTGTTCCTGTTTGTTGCATGTTTTATGTTTCGCAGAATATCCATATCAAACGGAATCCAAACGGGATAAAATGGACGGAGAATATTTTTGGAATATTTGGAGAATTCCGGAAGAAGAATCAACGCGAGACGGTGCCCGAGGTGGCCACGAGGCAGGGGCGTGCCTGCCCCCATGGGCGCGCCCCTGACCCTCGTGGGCCACCCGTAAGGCGGTTGATGCCCTTCTTCGGTCGCAAAAAGCTAATTTTTGGAAAAAAATCATGGCGAAGGTGTCAATCCAATCGGAGTTACGGATCTCCATATATATACGAAACGGTGAAAGGGCAACAGAACAGAATGCAGAAACAGAGAAAGGCAGAGAGACAGATCCAATCTCGGAGGGGCTCTCGCCCCTCCCACGCAATGGAGGCCAAGGACCAGAGAGGAAACCCTTCTCCCATCTAGGGAGGAGGTCAAGGAAGAAGAAGACGAAGGGGCCCCCTCTCCCCTTCTCTTCCGGTGGCGCCGGAACGCTGCCGTGGCCATCATCATCACCGCAATCTTCACCAACAACTTCACCGCCATCATCACCAACTCTTCCCCCCTCTATGCAGCGGTGTAACCTCTCTCTTACCCGCTGTAATCTCTACTTAAACATGGTGCTCAACGCTATATATTATTTCCTAATGATGTATGGCTATCCTATGATGTTTGAGTAGATCTGTTTTGTCCTATGGGTTATTTGATGATCAAGATTGGTTTGAGTTGCATGTTTTATTATTGGTGCTGTCCTATGGTGCTCTCCGTGTCGCGCAAGCGTGCGAGATCCCCGCTGTAGGGTTTGCAATATGTTTATAATTTGCTTATGGTGGGTGGCGTGAGTGACAGAAGCACAGGCCCAAGTAAGTAGGTTGTTTGCGTATGGGATAAGGAGGCCTTGATACTTTAATGCTATGGTTGGGTTTTACCTTAATGAACTTTAGTAGTTGCGGACGCTTGCTAGAGTTCCAATCATAAGTGCATATGATCCAAGTAGAGAAAGTATGTTAGCTTATGCCTCTCCCTCAAATAAAATTGCAATAGTGATTACCGGTCTAGTTATCGATTGCCTAGGGACAAATAACTTCCTCGTGACAAAACACTCTTTACTAAAACTAATTTAGTTGCTTCTTTACCTTAACAGCCCTTAGCTTTTATTTATGTGCTCTTTATATTCTTGCAAACCTATCCAACAACACCTACAAAGTACTTCTAGTTTCATACTTGTTCTAGGTAAAGCGAACGTCAAGCGTGCGTAGAGTTGTATCGGTGGTCGATAGAACTTGGGGGAATATTTGTTCTACCTTTAGCTCCTCGTTGGGTTCGACACTCTTACTTATCGAAAGAGGCTACAATTGATCCCCTATACTTGTGGGTTATCACATAACCTGCCAGGGGCTCGGTACGGGAACAAATGAGTTGCCAACAAAGTCCGAACAGCTTTATAGCGTACTTCGGCGTTGTGAGTTTGGCCTTATATGCATCAGCTCCGAATCATGTCTTGGGTCAATGGTTGGGTTGCCCGGTCCTGTGCTTGCTACCTTACGTTCCGCTCTATCAGCTAGGGTAGTAAAGGGAGAACTACTGCGATTGTGCTTCCGGTTCATCTGGTCAAGCACCTCAGTAGAGAAAGCCGAAAACCGACTGTCATGATGTTGCGAGAGCTGGTCAACCACTCGATGACTTATCGGAATCTGTCGCGATTCCCTCCGTATCAAACAAAGGACCCTTTTTTTAGGTCATATATGTAATGCACCATATTGGAATAAGCCGTACATATTCCAGGGGCTATATCGTAGTCCCCCCTATAAAACTCCTATGGCTAAGTGAAAGTGTTAACTCCCTATAGTCTGGTTGCCTGGTTCGCCGCATTATCACCTCCTTCATGGACCAAGACGTTGGATCAAGAGTGATTAAATGCTTTTCCGAACACCCCCGTACTTCCTACGAGGGGGCTGAAGCCGACGACTGGAAAACTTTCAGATTATATTAAAACAGCCGCACAGGAGGAACATAAGCTTTCGAGCAAAACATAAACTTTCAGATTATATTAAAACAGCATGGCAATATATCTCGGAATGGCTATGGAAATGCCATAATAGGTAGGTATGGTGGCTGTTTTGAGGAAGATATAAGGAGGTTTATGTGTGAAAGAGCATATCATATCACGGGGTTTGGATGCACCGGCGAAGTTTGCACCAACTCTCAATGTGAGAAAGGGCAATGAACGGTATCGAAGAGGCTAGCAATGATGGAAGGGTAAGAGTGCGTATAATCCATGGACTCAACATTAGTCATAAAGAACTCACATACTTATTGCAAAACTCTACAAGTCATCAAAAACCAAGCACTACACGCATGCTCCTAGGGGGATAGATTGGTAGGAAAAGACCATCGCTCATCCCCGACCGCCACTCATAAGGAGGACAATCAAAGAACACCTCATGTTTCAAATTTGTTACATAACGTTTACCATACGTGCATGCTACAGGACTTGCAAACTTCAACACAAGTATTTCTCAAATTCACAACTACTCAACTAGCACAACTTTAATATCACTAACTCCATATCTCAAAACAATCATAAAGCATCAAACTTCTCTTAGTATTCAGCACACTCATAAGAAAGTTTTTTACTAGTCTTGAATACCTAGCATATTAGGATTATTTAAGCAAATTACCATGCTTTTTAAGACTCTCAAAATAATATAAGTGAAGTATGAGAGAATAATAGTTTCTATAAAACAAAACTACCACCGTGCTCTAAAAGATATAAGTGAAGCACTAGAGCAAAAACTATATAGCTCAAAAGATTTAAGTGAAGCGCATAGAGTATTCTAATAAATTCCGAATCATGTGTGTCTCTCTCAAAAGGTGTGTCCAGCAAATATGATTGTGGTAACCTAAAAGGCAAACACTCAAATCATACAAGACGCTCCAAGCAAAACACATATCATGTGGTGAATAAAAATATAGCTCCAAGTAAAGTTACCGATGGAAGTAGACGAAAGAGGGGATGCCTTCCGGGGCATCCCCAAGCTTTGGATTTTTTGGTGTCCTTATATTATCTTGGGGTGCCATGGGCATCCCCAAGCTTAGGCTCTTGCCACTCCTTGTTCCATAATCATCAAATCTTTTACCCAAAACTTGAAAACTTCACAACACAGAACTTAACAGAAAATCTCGTGAGCTCCGTTAGCGAAAGAAAACAAAACACCACTTTAAGGTACTGTAATGAACTCATTCTTTATTTATATTGGTGTTAAAACTACTGTATTCCAACTTCTCTATGGTTTATAAACTATTTTACTAGCCATAGATTCATCAAAATAAGCAAACAACACATGAAAAACAGAATCTGTCAAAAACAGAACAGTCTGTAGTAATCTGTAACTAACGCAAACTTCTGGAACTCCAAAAATTCAGCCAAAATAGGAAGACCTATAAAATTTGTTTATTGATCAGAAGCAATTGGAATAAATATTTTATCACGTTCCGGTGATTTTTAACAATTATTTTCGTGAACAGAAAGTTTCTGCAATTTTCAGCAAGATCAAATAACTATCATCCAAGAAGATCCTATAGGTTTAACTTGGCAAAAACACTAATTAAAACATAAAAACACATCTAACCAGAGGCTAGATCAAAGATTTATTCCTAAACAGAAGAAAAAAGCAAAAAAAATAAAAATAAAATTGGGTTGCCTTCCAACAAGCCCTATCATTTAACGCCCCTAGCTAGGCATAAAAGCAAGGGTAGATCTAGGTATTGCCATCTTTGGTAGGCAATCCATAAGTGGCTCTCATGATAGATTCATATGGTAATTTTATTTTCTTTCTAGGAAAGTGTTCCATGCCTTTCCTTAACGGAAATTGGAATCTAATATTTCCTTCCTTCATATCAATAATTGCACCGATCGTTCTAAGGAAAGGTCTACCAAGAATAATAGGACATGAAGGATTGCAATCTATATCAAGAACAATAAAATCTACGGGCACATAATTCCTATTTGCAATAATAAGAACATCATTAATTCTTCTCATAGGTTTCTTAATGGTGGAATCCGCAAGGTGCAAGTTTAAAGAGCAATCATCAAAATCACGGAAACCTAGCAAATCGCACAAAGTCTTTGGAATCATGGAAACACTAGCACCCAAATCACACAAAGCATAGCATTCATGATCTTTAATTTTAATTTTAATATTGGGTTCCCACTCATCATAAAGTTTTCTAGGGATAGAAACTTCCAACTCAAGTTTTTCTTCATAAGATTGCATCAAAGCATCAACGATATGTTTAGTAAAAGCTTTATTTTGACTATAAGCATGAGGAGAATTTAGCACGGATTGCAACAAGGAAATACAATCTATCAAAGAGCAATTATCATAATTAAATTCCTTGAAATCCAAAATAGTGGGTTCATTAATATCTAGAGTTTTGATCTCTTCAATCCCACTTTTACCAAATTTTGAATCAAGATCTAAAAACTCTGAATTTTTGGAACGCCTTCTAGGTAAAGGTGGATCATATTCAGTCCCATCATTATCAAGATTCATATTGCAAAACAAAGATTTAATAGGGGACACATCAATAACTTTTAGATCTTCATCTTTATTTTCATAGAAACTAGAAGAACACGCTTTCACAAAGCAATCTTTCTTAGCACGCATCCTAGCGGTTCTTTCTTTGCACTCATCAATGGAAATTCTCATGGCTTTGAGAGACCCATTGATATCATGCTTAGGTGGAATAGATCTAAGTTTTAAAGAATCAACATCAAGTGAAATTCTATCAACGTTCCTAGCCAATTCATCAACTTTAAGCAATTTTCTTCAAGCAAAGCATTGAAATTCTTTTGCGAATTCATAAATTCCTTAACACTAGTCTCAAATTCAGAAGGCATCTTATTAAAGTTCCCATAAGAATTGTTGTAGGAATTACCATAATTATTAGAGGAATTACTAGGATAAGGCCTAGGATTAAAGTTTCCTCTATACGCGTTGTTACCAAAATTATTCCTACCAACAAAATTCACATCCATATATTCATTATTATTCTCAATCAAAGTAGACAAAGGCATATCATTAGGATCAGAAGAAACACTCTTAGTAGCAAATAATTTCATAAGTTCATCCCTCTTTCCACTCAAAACATTAATTTCTTCTATCGCATGCACTTTTTTACTAGTAGATCTTTCAGTGTGCCATTGAGAATAATTAACCATAATATTATCTAGGAGTTTAGTAGCTTCTCCTAAAGTGATTTCCATAAAAGTGCCTCCCGCGGCCGAATCTAAAAGATTTCTAAAAGCAAAATTCAATCCGGCATAAAAATTTGTATGATCATCCATAAATTTAAACCATGTGTAGGACAATTACGTATCATTAATTTCATCCTCTCCCAAGCTTGTGCAACATGTTCATGATCAAGTTGCTTAAAATTCATAATATTGTTTCAAAGAGAGATGATCTTAGCGGGAGGAAAATATTTAGAGATAAAAGCATCTTTGCACTTATTCCAAGAATCAATACTATTTTTAGGCAAAGATGAAAACCAAGCTTTAGCACGATCTCTAAGCGAAAAGGGAAATAGCTTCAGTTTAACAATATCATTATCCACATCTTTCTTCTTTTGCATATCACACAAATCAATGAAGCTATTTAGATGGGTAGCGACATCTTCACTAGGAAGGCCGGCGAATTGATCTTTCATGACAAGATTCAACAAAGCAGCATTGATTTCACAAGATTCAGTATCGGTAAGAGGAGCAATCGGAGTGCTAAGAAAATCATTATTGTTGGTATTGGTAAAGTCACACAACTTAGTATTATCTTGAGCCATCGTGACAAGCAAGCAATCCAATACACGAGCAAACAAGAAGCAAGCGAAAAATAGGCGAACGGAAAAGAGAGAGCGGATAAAACGGCAAGGGTGAAGTGGGGGAGAGGAAAACGAGAGGCAAATGGAAAATAATGTAATGCGGGAGATAAGGGTTTGTGATGGGTACTTGGTATGTTGACTTTTGCGTAGACTCCCCGGCAACAGCGCCAGAAATCCTTCTTGCTACCTCTTGAGCACTGTGTTGGTTTTCCCTTGAAGAGGAAAGGGTGATGCAGTAAAGTAGCGTAAGTATTTCCCTCAGTTTTTGAGAACCAAGGTATCAATCCAGTAGGAGGCCACGCACGAGTCCCTCGCACCTACACAAACGAATAAATCCTCGCAACCAACGCAATAAAGGGGTTGTCAATCCCTTCACGGTCACTTACGAGAGTGAGATCTGATAGATATGATAGGATAATATTTTTGGTATTTTTATGATAAAGATGCAAAGTAAAATAAAAGGTAATAAAAATAGCTAAGTGTTGGAAGATTAATATGATAGAAAATAGACCCGGGGGCCATAGGTTTCACTAGAGGCTTCTCTCGAGAGCATAAGTATTACGGTGGGTGAACAAATTACTGTTGAGCAATTGACAGAATTGAGCATAGTTTTGAGAATTTCTAGGTATGATCATGTATATAGGCATCACGTCCGAGACAAGTAGACCGACTCCTGCCTGCATCTACTACTATTACTCCACACATCGACCGCTATCCAGCATGCATCTAGAGTATTAAGTTCATAAGAACAGAGTAACGCTTTAAGCAAGATGACATGATGTAGAGGGATAAACTCATGCAATATGATATAAACCCCATCTTGTTATCCTCGATGGCAACAATACAATACGTGCCTTGCTGCCCCTACTGTCACTGGGAAAGGACACCGCAAGATTGAACCCAAAGCTAAGCACTTCTCCCATTGCAAGAAAGATCAATCTAGTAGGCCAAACCAAACTGATAATTCGAAGAGACTTGCAAGATAACCAATCATACATAAAAGAATTCAGAGAAGATTCAAATATTGTTCATAGATAAACTTGATCATAAACCCACAATTCATCGGTCTCAACAAACACACCACAAAAGAAGATTACATCGAATAGATCTCCACAAGGGAGGGGGAGAACATTGTATTGAGATCCAAAAAGAGAGAAGAAGCCATCTAGCTAATAACTATGGACCCGAAGGTCTGAGGTAAACTACTCACACATCATCGGAGAGGCTATGGTGTTGATGTAGAAGCCCTCCGTGATCGATGCCCCCTCCGGCGGAGCTCCGGAAAAGGCCCCAAGATGAGATCTCACGAGTACAGAAGGTTGCGGCGGTGGAATTAGGTTTTTGGCTCCGTATCTGGTAGTTTGGGGGTACGTGGGTATATATAGGAGGAAGAAGTACATCGGTGGAGCAACATGGGGCCCACGAGGGTGGAGGGCGCACCCAGGGGGTAGGCGCGCCCCCTACCTCGTGCCCTCCTGGTTGATGTCTTGATGTAGGGTCCAAGTCCTCTGGATCACGTTTGTTCCGAAAATCACGTTCCCGAAGGTTTCATTCCGTTTGGACTCCGTTTGATATTCTTTTTCTGCGAAACTCTGAAATAGGCAAAAAATAGCAATTCTGGGCTGGGCCTCCGGTTAATAGGTTAGTCCCAAAAATAATATAGAAGTGTATAATAAAGCCCATTAATGTCCAAAACAGAATATATTATAGCATGGAACAATAAAAAATTATAGATACGTTGGAGACGTATCAGGCGCCTGATGCGGTGCCGGTGCCAGCATCCTTGTTAACAAGGGGTCCGCTGAGTCTTCGGGAAGAGGGGCCGGACACCTAATCTGTTCCGCTTTATTTATCCAGCCCTGGAAGAAGATGGTTTGCTCAGTGTCTTACCACAGAATATCTAATTATGAGGTGTTCGGCGGATGAGTACTTACCGGGGTGTCCGGATGGTTACAGTCTAGGCCAGTATCTTCGGTGGTGTCCGGCCATTGTTTTCGTCACCCGAAGAATAATTTCCACATTCCTTCGTGCGTAGTGCCGAAGAAGTGCTGAAGAGTCCGTGGCCCTTCTGGGTTAAACTCCCATAGACGGAGAGGCCGTCGCTGGCACGGCAGGATCCGGCAGACCAGCATTACCTGAATAATGTTGACAATATCGATATCCTTCTCTATAAGGCTTTGGATGTGACTTTGCAGAGTCCGCACCTCGTCAACTGATCCCCAGTCCAACCCCTTATTAATCCATGATGCAAGCTGAATTGGGGGGCTGGATCGAAACGCAGGCGCAGCTGCCCACTTGGAACCGCGGGGCTCGGTGCTATAGAACCACTCCTGCTGCCATAAGTCGGAAGATTCTTTGAAAGATCCTTTTAGCCAGACAGCGCTGGCAAGCTTGCTCACTAAGGCGCCACCGCACTCCGCTGATGACCCACAAGTACAGGGGATCTATCGTAGTCCTTTCGATAAGTAAGAGTGTCGAACCCAACGAGGAGCAGAAGGAAATGATAAGCGGTTTTCAGCAAGGTATTCTCTGCAAGTACTGAAATAAGTGGTAACAGATAGTTTTGTGATAGGATAATTCGTAACGAGCAACAAGTAACAAAAGTAAATAAAGTGCAGCAAGGTGGCCCAATCCTTTTTGTAGCAAAGGACAAGCCTGGACAAACTCTTATATAGAGAAAAGCGCTCCCGAGGACACATGGGAATTATCGTCAAGCTAGTTTTCATCACGTTCATATGATTCGCATTCGGTACTTTGATAATTTGATATGTGGGTGGACCGGTGCTTGGGTGCTGCCCTTACTTGAACAAGCATCCCACTTATGATTAACCTCTATTGCAAGCATCCGCAACTACAACAAAAGTATTAAGGTAAACCTAACCATAGCATGAAACATATGGATCCAAATCAGCCCCTTACGAAGCAACGCATAAACTAGGGTTTAAGCTTCTGTCACTCTAGCAACCCATCATCTACTTATTACTTCCCAATGCCTTCCTCTAGGCCCAAATAATGGTGAAGTGTTATGTAGTCGACGTTCACATAACACCACTAGAGGAGAGACAACATACATCTCATCAAAATATCGAACGAATACCAAATTCACATGACTACTAATAGCAAGACTTCTCCCATGTCCTCAGGAACAAACGTAACTACTCACAAAGCATATTCATGTTCATAATCAGAGGGGTATTAATATGCATAAAGGATCTGAACATATGATCTTCCACCAAATAAACCAACTAGCATCAACTACAAGGAGTAATCAACACTACTAGCAACCTACTAGTACCAATCCCAGACTTGGAGACAAGAATTGGATACAAGAGATGAACTAGGGTTTTGAGAGGAGATGGTGCTGGTGAAGATGTTGATGGAGATTGCCCTCTCCCGATGAGAGGAGCATTGGTGATGACGATGGCGATGATTTCCCCCTCCCGGAGGGAAGTGTCCCCGGCAGAACAGCTCTGCCGGAGCCCTAGATTGGTTCCGCCAAGGTTCCGCCTCGTGGCGGCGGAGTCTCGTCCCGAAAGGTTGCTTATGATTTTTTCCTGGACGAAAGACTTCATATAGCAGAAGATGGCCACCGGAGAGCCAACAGGGGGCCCACGAGGCAGGGGGCGCGCCCTGGGGGTAGGGCGCGCCCCCACCCTCGTGGACAGGTGGTGGCCCCCCTGGCGTATTTCTTCCGCTCAGTATTTTTATTATTTCCAAAATAACTTTCGTGGAGTTTCAGGACTTTTGGAGTTGTGCAGAATAGGTCTCTAATATTTGCTCCTTTTCCAGCCCAGAATTCCAGCTGCCGGCATTCTCCCTCCTTATGTAAACCTTGTAAAATAAGAGAGAATAGGCATAAGTATTGTGACATAACGTGTAATAACAGCCCATAATGCAATAAATATCGATATAAAAGCATGATGCAAAATGGACGTATCAACTCCCCCAAGCTTAGACCTCGCTTGTCCTCAAGCGGAAGCCGATAACGATAAATATGTCCACATGTTTAGAGGTAGAGGTGTCGATAAAATAAAATACGGACATGAGGGCATCATGATTGTTCTCATAACAGCAACATATATGGATATTGTCATATGATTTCTTATGCTCAAGTAATAATCAATTCACCATGCGAAGTATGAATCAGAAACTTTATTGAGAACTAACAAACTATAATCTCAGTCATTGAAGCAATTGCAATTTATCATAACATCAGAAAGAGTCTATGTCAGAGCTTTCTAGCAAGTCCACATACTCAACTATCATTTAGTCTTTCATAATTGCTAACACTCACGCAATACTTGTGGTTACGGAGTTTTAATCGGACACAGAGAAAGATAGGGGCTTATAGTTTCGCCTCCCAACCTTTTACCTCAAGGGTAATGTCAACAATAATAGCTCATGCTAACCTACATCCAATTAGATATATCTATCAGGATCTTTCCAACACCCTGTGCTTGCCAAAGGATAAAATGTAAAAAGGAAAGGTGAAGATCACCATGACTCTTGCATAAGGTAGAAGATAATAATAAAAGATAGGCCCTTCGCAGAGGGAAGCAGAGGTTGCCATGCGCTTTCAGGGTTGGATGCACAAAATCTTAATGCGAAAGAACGTCACTTTATATTGCCACTTGTGATATGAACCTTTATTATGCAGTCCGTCGCTTTTATTTCTTCCACATCACAAGATCGTATAAAGCTTATTTCCTCCACACCAATCAATCATACATATTTAGAGAGCAATTTTTATTGCTTGCACCGATGACAACTTACTTGAAGGATCTTACTCAATCCATAGGTAGATATGGTGGACTCTCATGGCAAAACTGGTTTAAGGGTTTTTGGAAGCACAAGTAGTATCTCTACTTGGTGCAAAGAATTTGGCTAGCATGAGGGGGAAAGGCAAGCTCAACATGTTGGATGATCCATGACAATATACTTTATCTCAGATATAAGAAAACATAACCCATTATGTTGTCTTCCTTGTCCAACATCAACTCTTTAGCATGTCATATTTTAATGAGTGCTCCCAATCATAAAAGATGTCTATGATAGTATATTTATATGTGAAACCTCTCTTTCTTTATTATTTCCTATTAATTCCAACGATGACCAAAGCTATGTTTCCCAACTCCCAACAATTTTTAATCATCATACTCTTTCTATGTGAAGCCATTACTCTCAATAAGATCAATATGATCTCTTTGTTTCTTTTTTTATTCTTTTCTCTTATTCACTCAAGATCATAGCAAGATAATCAAGCCCTTGACTCAACACTAATCTTTATTATATAGCTCACGGACTCGATTACAAAGAGAGATCATAAAGCAAAACTCAAAACTATATCATGCCAAAACTTTATTCTACTAGGTCAAGATACTACTAATAGGATCGAACTAAGAAAAACGGTAAAGAAAGGAGATGTGGTTGTGATACGATACCGGGGCATCTCCCCCAAGCTTGGCAGTTGCCAAGGGGAGTGCCCATACCCATGTGATTACGTCTCCTTTGCTGGTGAAGAAGGTGGAGTTGTTGATGATGCGGGCTTGTCGTCCATCTTCCAAGGCATAGGCTCACCATCATAGAAGGATGATCGAGTCTCCGGGATCCTCAAATCTGCAGCCAAACTCATCCTTTTGAATCTATATTCAAACTCACAGTTTTGGTTTTGCAGGTCATAAATTTGGGCTTGAAGGTGCTCGATCTTCTCGTGAAGCTTGAAGATGGTCTCCCCAATGTTGTTGGCATCCAGCTTGTGGTTGTTGGTGAACTCCGCGAGCATCATGTGGTTGGAGTTGGGTCCACGTTCCACCATCCCTTGGCACTTGAAAACTTGTTGCTCCATTGCTTCGAGCCTCGTCTCCACGCTTCCGGTCCCCTTCGGTCCCTCAACATCGCGGATGTGCAGCAACCCATCACGCATCTCAATGGTTTGAGAGTGTGGCAGCACCTCCGCGAGGTAAGGGTTGATGACCTTCTCAAAGAACTTGTCCTTGGGGGCACTTGGAGACGTCATGATAATCTAGATCTGTCAGAAAAACAGCTCGAAACAAGAATAGAGGATAATTGCGTGATACAGGAGTCAAAACCTTCAGGAGATTATATAATGAATTTTTACTGACCAAAATACGTATCGTACAAGAAAACGGAGTCCAGATAGCACACGAGGTTCCCACGAGGTAGGGGGCGCGCCCAGTAGGGTAGGGCACGCCCTCCACCCTCGTGGAGGCCTCGTGTCCTTCTCGGACTGCTTCTTATTTTTCTATTTTTCTAAATATTCCAAAACGGAGAAATATTGCCATAAAAACTGTTTTGGAGTCGGTTTACTTACCGTACCACATACATATTCCTTTTCGGAGTCTGAAACATTCCGGAAAGTGTCCCTTATGTATTCCTCCGGGGTTACGGTTTCAATAACATTGGTTTCAACATTTATGGGATTACCTGAGATATAATGTTTAATTCTTTGACCGTTCACCACCTTCGGATTTGTGCCTTCGAAGTTGTTGATTTTTATGGCACCGGAACGATAGACCTCCTCGATAACGTAAGGGCCTTCCCATTTAGAGAGAAGTTTTCCTGCAAAAAATCTTAAACGAGAGTTGTATAGCAATACATAATCACCTACATTAAACTCACGCTTTTGTATCCTTTTGTCATGCCATCTTTTAACTTTTTCTTTAAACAACTTGGCATTTTCATAAGCTTGGGTTCTCCATTCATCAAGTGAGCTAATATCAAATAACCTCTTCTCACCGGCAAGTTTGAAATCATAATTGAGCTCTTTAATAGCCCAATATGCCTTATGTTCTAGTTCGAGAGGTAAGTGACATGCTTTTCCATAAACCATTTTATACGGAGACATACCCATAGGATTTTTATATGCAGTTCTATAGGCCCATAATGCATCATCAAGTTTCTTGGACCAATTCTTTCTAGATCTATTAACAGTCTTTTGCAAAATTAATTTGAGTTCTCTATTACTCAATTCTACTTGACCACTAGACTGCGGGTGATAAGGAGATGCAATTCTATGATTAACATCATACTTAGCAAGCATTTTACGGAAAGCACCATGAATAAAATGTGAACCACCATCAGTCATTAAATATCTAGGGACTCCAAACCTCGGAAAAATAACTTCTTTAAGCATCTTAATAGAGGTGTTATGATCAGCACTACTAGTTGGAATAGCTTCTACCCACTTAGTAACGTAATCAACAGCAACTAAAATATGTGTGTATCCATTAGAGGCAGGAAAAGGTCCCATATAATCAAAGCCCCAAACATCAAATGGTTCAATAACAAGTGAATAGTTCATAGGCATTTCTTGACGTCTACTAATATTACCAATTCTTTGACATTCATCACAAGATAAGACAAACTTACGGGCATCCTTGAAGAGAGTAGGCCAATAAAAACCGGATTGCAATACCTTATGTGCAGTTCTATCTCCAGCGTGGTGTCCTCCATAAGCTTCGGAGTGACACTTGCGTAGGATCTGTTCCTGTTCATGCTCAGGTACACAACGTCTAATAACACCATCTACTCCTTCTTTATAAAGATGTGGGTCATCCCAAAAGTAATGTCTCAAATCATAGAAAAACTTTTTCTTTTGCTGGTATGTGAAACTAGGTGGTATAAATTTAGCAACAATATAATTAGCATAATCAGCATACCATGGAGCAGTACGAGAAGCATTTATGACATTTAATTGCTCATCAGGAAAGCTATCATCAATAGGTAGTGGGTCATCAAGAACATTTTCTAACCTAGACAAGTTGTCTGCAACGGGGTTCTCAGCTCCCTTTCTATCAACAATATGCAAATCAAATTCTTGTAGCAAGAGAACCCATCTAATAAGTCTAGGTTTAGCATCTTTCTTTTCCATAAGATATTTAATAGCAGCATGATCCGTGTGAATAGTTACTTTAGAATCAACAATATAAGGTCTGAACTTATCACAAGCAAATACAACTGCTAAGAATTCTTTTTCAGTAGTAGCATAATTTCTTTGAGCATTGTCTAGAGTTTTACTAGCATATTGAATAACATTTAATTTCTTATCAACTCTTTGCCCTAGAACAGCACCTACAGCATAATCACTAGCATCACACATAATTTCAAAGGGTAAATTCCAATCAGGTGGCTGAACAATAGGTGCAGAGATCAATGCTTTCTTAAGTATTTCAAATGCTTCTACACAATCATCATCAAAGACAAATGGTATATCTTTTTGTAATAAATTAGTCAGAGGCCGAGAAATTTTTGAGAAGTCCTTAATGAACCTCCTATAAAAACCGGCGTGACCAAGGAAACTTCTTATACCTTTGATGTCCTTGGGACATGGCATCTTTTCAATAGCATCAACCTTGGCTTTATCAACCTCAATACCTCTTTCAGAAACTTTATGCCCCAAGACAATACCTTCATTAACCATAAAGTGGCACTTTTCCCAATTCAAGACAAGATTAGTTTCTTCACATCTCTGCAAAACTCGATCAAGGTTGCTCAAGCAATCATCAAAAGAGGATCCATAGACGGAGAAATCGTCCATGAAAACCTCACAAATCTTTTCACAAAAGTCAGAGAATATAGCCATCATGCATCTTTGAAAGGTAGCAGGTGCATTACATAAACCAAAAGGCATACGTCTATAAGCAAAAGTACCAAAAGGGCAAGTAAAAGTGGTCTTTGATTGATCATTGGCTGACACAGGTATTTGAGAGAAACCAGAATAACCATCTAGAAAGCAAAAATGTGTATGTTTGGATAATCTTTCTAGCATTTGATCGATAAAAGGTAAGGGGTAATGATCTTTTTAGTAGCCTTATTTAATTTGCGGAAATCAATTACCATCCTATAACCTGTAATAATTCTTTGCGGAATCAATTCATCTTTATCATTAGGAACGACGGTAATACCTCCCTTCTTAGGGACACAATGGACAGGACTTACCCACTGACTATCAGCAACGGGATAAATTATACCTGCCTCAAGGAGCTTTAGTATTTCCTTTCTTACCACTTCCTTCATCTTAGGATTCAGCCGTCGTTGATGATCACGAACTGGTTTGGCATCTTCTCCAAATTTATTTTATGTTGACATAGAGTGGGACTAATGCCCTTAAGATCATCAAGAGTATATCCAATAGTAGCACGGTGCTTCTTCAGAGTTTTCAATAATCTCTCTTCTTCATGCTCTGAAAGGTTAGCACTAATAATAACAGGATATATCTTTTTCTCATCAAGATAAGCATATTTAAGAGTATCAGGCAACGGTTTAAGCTCAAACACGGGATCACCCTTGGGTGGAGGAGGATCCCCTAGGATTTCAACAGGCAAATTGTGTTTCAGGATAGGTTCCTGTTTAAAGAATACTTCATCTATTTCCCTTCTTTCATTCATAAACATATCATTTTCATGGTCTAGCAAATATTGTTCTAAAGGATCACTAGGAGGTACGGCAATAGAAGCAAGACCAATAATTTCATCCTTACTAGGCAATTCTTCTTCACGGTGTTGTCTACGAAATTTAGAGAAATTAAACTCATGAGACATATCACCCAAGACCAATAGTAACAACATCCTTTTCGCAGTCTATCCTAGCATTAACGGTGTTCAAGAAGGGTCTACCAAATATAATGGGACAAAAGCTATCTTGTGGGGAACCAAGAACAAGAAAATCAGCAGGATATTTAGTTTTCCCACACAAGACTTCAACATCTCTAACAATTCCCATTGGTGAAATAGTATCTCTATTGGCAAGTTTAATTGTGACATCAATATCTTCTAACTCAGCAGGTGCAATATCATGCATAATTTCTTTGTATAAGTCAATAGGTATTGCACTAGCACTAGCACCCATATCACATAAGCCATGATAACAATGATCTCCTATTTTAACAGAAATAACAGGCATGCCTACCACAGGTCTATGTTTATCTTTAGCACAAGGTTTGGCAATTCTAGCAGTTTCCTCACAGAAATAAATAACATGCCCATCAATATTATCAGACAAGAGATCTTTAACAATAGCAATATTAGGTTCAACTTTAATTTGCTCAGGAGGTGTATAAGTTCTAATATTGCTTTTACGAACCACAGTTGAAGCTTTAGCATGATCCTTTATTCTAACAGGGAAAGGTGGTTTCTCAACATAAGAAGTAGGAACAATAGGATCATTATAAGTGATAGTCTTTTCTTCAACTTTAATAGGTGCAGCTACTTTTACTTCTATGGGAGGATGATATTTAAACCACTTCTCCTTGGGGAGATCAACATAAGTAGCAAAAGATTCACAGAAAGAAGCTACTATCTCAGAGTCAAGTCCATATTTAGTGCTAAATTTACGGAAAACATCGGTATCCATAAAAGATTTAACACAATCAAACTTAGGTGTCATACCTGACTCCTTACCTTCGTCGAGATCCCAATCTTCAGAGTTGCGTTTAATTCTATCCAATAAATTCCATTTGAATTCAATAGTCTTCATCATAAAAGAGCCAGCACAAGAAGTATCGAGCATGGTGCGATTGTTATCAGAAAGCCGAGCATAAAAACTTTGAATAATTATTTCTCTTGAGAGCTCATGATTGGGGCATGAATATAACATTGATTTAAGCCTCCCCCAAGCTTGAGCGATGCTTTCTCCTTCGCGAGGCCAAAAATTATATATATAATTGCGATCACGATGAACAAGATGCATAGGATAAAACTTCTGATGAAATTCCAATTTCAATCGTTTGTAGTTCCATGATCCCGTATCATCACATAGCCTATACCATGTCGATGCATCTCCCTTCAAAGATAAAGGGAAGACCTTCCTCTTAACAACATCACCGGGTATACCTGCAAGCTTAAATAATCCACAAACTTCATCCACATATATTAGGTGCTCATCAGGATGCTTTGTTCCATCTCCTGCAAAAGGATTAGCTAGCAGTTTTTCTAACATACCCGAAGGAATCTCAAAGTGGACATTTCATTTTCATTTTCAGTAGGTTCAGTAGGTTGAGGAGCAACTCTTTGCTCTACTGGTCGGGGTGAAGATACCCCGAACAAGCCCCTCAGAGGATTACTTTCCATAGTAACAAGTGACAGTAAATTTCAGCACACTATATAAATTTTTCCTTACCAAATTCCACCTACCAAAGGCGCTTCACTCCCCGGCAACGGCGCCAGAAAAGAGTCTTGATGACCCACAAGTATAGGGGATCTATCGTAGTCCTTTCGATAAGTAAGAGTGTCGAACCCAACGAGGAGCAGAAGGAAATGATAAGCGGTTTTCAGCAAGGTATTCTCTGCAAGTACTGAAATAAGTGGTAACAGATAGTTTTGTGATAGGATAATTTGTAACGAGCAACAAGTAACAAAAGTAAATAAAGTGCAGCAAGGTGGCCCAATCCTTTTTGTAGCAAAGGACAAGCCTGGACAAACTCTTATATAGAGAAAAGCGCTCCCGAGGACACATGGGAATTATCGTCAAGCTAGTTTTCATCACGTTCATATGATTCGCGTTCGGTACTTTGATAATTTGATATGTGGGTGGACCGGTGCTTGGGTGCTGTTCTTACTTGAACAAGCATCCCACTTATGATTAACCTCTATTGCAAGCATCCGCAACTACAACAAAAGTATTAAGGTAAACCTAACCATAGCATGAAACATATGGATCCAAATCAGCCCCTTACGAAGCAACGCATAAACTAGGGTTTAAGCTTCTGTCACTCTAGCAACCCATCATCTACTTATTACTTCCCAATGCCTTCCTCTAGGCCCAAATAATGGTGAAGTGTTATGTAGTCGACGTTCACATAACACCACTAGAGGATAGACAACATACATCTCATCAAAATATCGAACGAATACCAAATTCACATGACTACTAATAGCAAGACTTCTCCCATGTCCTCAGGAACAAACGTAACTACTCACAAAGCATATTCATGTTCATAATCAGAGGGGTATTAATATGCATATAGGATCTGAACATATGATCTTCCACCAAATAAACCAACTAGCATCAACTACAAGGAGTAATCAACACTACTAGCAACCTACTAGTACCAATCCCGGACTTGGAGACAAGAATTGGATACAAGAGATGAACTAGGGTTTGAGAGGAGATGGTGCTGGTGAAGATGTTGATGGAGATTGCCCTCTCCCGATGAGAGGAGCGTTGGTGATGACGATGGCGATGATTTCCCCCTCCCGGAGGGAAGTGTCCCCGGCAGAACAGCTCTGCCGGAGCCCTAGATTGGTTCCGCCAAGGTTCCGCCTCGTGGCGGCGGAGTCTCGTCCCGAAAGGTTGCTTATGATTTTTCCTCGGACGAAAGACTTCATATAGCAGAAGATGGCCACCGGAGAGCCAACAGGGGGCCCACGAGGCAGGGGGCGCGCCCCCCACCCTCGTGGACAGGTGGTGGCCCCCCTGACGTATTTCTTCCGCTCAGTATTTTTTATTATTTCCAAAAATAACTTTCGTGGAGTTTCAGGACTTTTGGAGTTGTGCAGAATAGGTCTCTAATATTTGCTCCTTTTCCAGCCCAGAATTCCAGCTGCCGGCATTCTCCCTCCTTATGTAAACCTTGTAAAATAAGAGAGAATAGGCATAAGTATTGTGACATAACGTGTAATAACAACCCATAATGCAATAAATATCAATATAAAATCATGATGCAAAATGGACGTATCATCCGCCTGCTCCCCCTCTATCATTTGCGGTTTCACATTGAAGGTCTTGAGCCACAAGCCGAAGTGTGGAGGAGTTCGGAGGAAGGCTTCGCACGTGACGATAAATGCCGAGATGAGAAGAATAGAGTTCGGGGCGAGGTCGTGAAAATCTAATCCGTAATAGAACATGAGCCCCCGAACAAAGGGATTGAGGGCAAACCCTAATCCTTGGAGGAAGTGAGAAACGACACGACCCTCTCACCGGATCTAGGGGTAGGGATAACCTGCCCCTCCGCAGGAAGCCGATGGAGGATTTCTGCAGTCAGATATCTTGCCGCCCGAAGCTTTGCAATATCCTCCTCTGTGACAGAAGAAGCCACCCACCGGCCTTGACGGCTGGATCCGGACATGACTGAAGCTTACGGAGGGTGAAACCTGGGTGTTGGAACTCGAGGTAGTAAGAGTCGAGGAAGAAGCAAGCGTGGAGAGGAAGGGCGGGTCTACGTCCCTTTATAAAGGCCGAGAATATCGAACGCCTCCTCCCGGGCCTTAAAATTTGCCTATTCCCAAGGAGTTGTACCCTGAGGATGGTTGGGTTACCCACGCCCGTGTCGATAAAAGAATCCCTTAATAAGGGGACACGATCTCTGCTTGGATAAGACGTGTCAATGACAACCACGTTTCGGAACGTGGGGCCGCAGGTGAGACGACGGTTCGAAATTATGACCGGATAGATATGATGTCATCAGCAGATTGGACTCGCAGAGTATTATATTCTCTTTGCGGTTGTGTGTGGTGTGTGTTACAGGTCCGGATACAATCATCACGTCCGGAGACTATCTTGGTTCGGAAAGGGGAACCCGCCTTGCAATGCCGAAGACACATTTGCGCGCCGGACTCCTCGTCATTGAAGCCAGGTTCAGGGGCTACTGAGGGAGTCCTGGACTAAGGGGTCCTCAGGCGTCCGGCCTGTTAGCCATGGGCCGGACTGATGGGCTGTGAAGATACAAAGACCGAAGACTACACCCGTGTCCGAATGGGACTCTCCTTGGCGTGGAAGGCAAGCTTGGCGACCAAATATGTAGATTCTTTTCCTTTGTAACCGACCTTGTGTAAACCTAGATCCTTCCAGTGCCTATATAAACCGAAGGACTTAGTCCGAAAAGGACAGATACACATTACCATAGTCATACAGGCTAGACTTCTAGGGTTTAGCCATTACAATCTCGTGGTAGATCAACTCTTGTAATACTCATATTCATCAAGATCAATCAAGCAGGAAGTAGGGTATTACCTCCATAGAGAGGGCCCGAACCTGGGTAAACATCGTGTCCCCTATCTCCTGTTACCATCGACCTTAGACGCACAGTTTGGGACCCCCTACCCGAGATCCACCGGTTTTGACACCGACACCGACGCCATCCGACCAAATTTGCGAGTTCTTCAATGCCGCTACGACGAAGATGAAGTGGTGACAACTATCGACAAGGTTTTGCCCCCTAATGATCCGGCCAGGATAGGGCTGCACGCGGGAGAGAAGAAGGAGATGGTTCGCCGTGTCATTCATCGGAGAACGGCGGCGACGGCGATCAGGCCTTGGAAGGGTCCTCTCCCGAAGGTCAGTCTCCCAAACCTTACTGTTTTTTATTTAATTCGGCCAGAATCGTGGATCCTAGTTAAGAAAAAGAGGAACGCTCGCCGGACTATGGCTACATCGGCGCCGGCGATGACCGCGGCGGTCACGCCAGGAAATCTGGAGATCGGGATCGCTGCGGCCCGAGCGCTGCGTTTGAATTCTTTGCTTGGCTGAGATGGGCCGTCTCTGAATGTGCATGGGCCGAGTTTGGGAGGGCCGGGGTTAGCTAGGTATGAGGCCCAGGCTAAACCGGCACCAACCCAACTCAGAGGCGCCGACACATGCAACAGATCGTACGATCGATGCTCGTCTCGTTTGCCATCACGGAGTGCTAGGGTTCCTCGATGCTGGGCGAAACCGGGGTTCCCGTCGTGTGGTTCGGAGCGTGCTATGAGTATTCCTCCCCTCGGGGCCATGGCTGGACGAGGTGCGGGTGCGTCGCCAGGGAAGAAGCCGCCGACCGCGGCTGCCGTTGCTCGTGCTGGTGTGACGGTGCAGGCGGCTGGAGTCGGGCATGGTGTTGTGGCTTCGTCTGCTCCGAGACCTCCGGTGGGGGGCGGTGGAGGCCAGCCTGGGCTGCGTCCGCCCGTGCAGAATCCCGCTGCAGTGGCCGCCGCGGGTCGGGGCGGGACTGCTTCTGGACCTCGGCCACCATCGCTGGGTCGCTTGGGGCTGCGGGACGGGGCGGCGCTACGCAAGGGCCTCGGTCACTGCAGCCTAGGCCGGCCGCTGTGCCCGTTCAGGTGCCCAGCAATCAGCCGCAGACGGCGCCGCCGCCGCACCACGTCGTGAGGCCGACGCAGAAGCGGTCTGGGACGGCGCAGGCGCATGCACCGACGACTCAGTCAGGTGCTGGAGGGAACAGTGGTGCTAACGGACCGCCCTGGGGACAATGGGGTGACGATGGGTACAATGCGTATGGTGAAGGCCAACACCGTGGATCGTCGTTGACGGGTGGCGACCGTGGTTATGCTTGGCAGAGCGATGGTACAGCTGAGAGGCCTTTTTACGGCCCTCCGGGGGGCTTTGTTGAGGGGGCATCGGGTCCTGACTACCGGCAGCGAGGTGGCTACCGTGGTCATCGTGGCCATGGTGGCCGAGGTGGCCAGTACCGGCAACGTCAGCCTCCTCCACCTGTTGTCCTGCAGCAGACAGACTCCGCGGAGGCGGCCGACCCCGGTCAGATGCCGGAGCTGTCCGGTCAGGCCATGGAGGTGGTCACCGCGCTGGCTACGGCAGAGATCCCAGCTACGGGTCCAGTCGAGATTGCAGACATGGCAGACACTGATAGCGCGTCCAAGTGGGCACTCAAGAAGGAGAAGATGATGTGCTATAGTTGTGGTGAGAAGGGCCACTTTATTGCGGAATGCGTAACTGAGCTTTGTGATACCTGCCTCAAGCCGGCACATGCTACGGGAGAGTGCCCGATTCTGCGTGATCAGATGCCGACTATTACCATTTATGGAGTGTATTGTGCTGAGTTGATTGTCTTTGAGTCTCCTAGTGCGAGGGAGATCCCAGAGGAGACCGAGAGCATGACCACTGGAATTGTGAAAGTTACCAAATGTGATGTCTCTGAGACTCAGATTGTGCAGAGGCTTATGGAGTTGGTTCCAGGTGACTACCAGTGGGAGCTTGTCAGTCTCGAGGGTAACATGTATAAGGTTGACTTCCCTTCTGTTGAGTATTTGCAGAGACTTCTGAGTTTCGGGCTGTGTAGAGTGCCTGGCACAGAATGTATCCTGGAGTTCCATGAGTGGAAGAAGGTTGAGCCATAGGGCAAGCCTCTTACTCAGGTCTGGTTACGTCTCTGGGGCTCCCTCAAAGCCGATGCAGGATGCTCGGGTTGTCGCTAGCCTGGGTATTTTGGTTGGGAAAACTGAGAGAGTGGATATGGCCTTCACCAGAGCTCACGGGGTGGCCCGATTGTTGGTGAGTGTTCTGGATATTGAGTTTGTGCCTGATGTGGTTAAGTGGACTTATAGGGGTGAAATCTTCCCCCTCGAGATTGAGTCTGAGGATGCCGATCTTTTCGCAGAGGCCATCAATGGGTCTGATGTAGACATGCACGAGGGAGATGATCCTGCTGGTGCAAAGGAGGCGCCAGTAGATGATGTTGGACGAGAGTTGTCCAACGGTTCGGGGTCCGTCTCTCAGACGCCCGGGGACGGGACGGCTCCATCCCCCTCGGTGCCGATGAGCACTCTGAGATTTGGGTCGTTTGAGCCAGCTTCTGCTCCTCCCAGACTATGGAGTGACCGGATGGAGTCTGATGACGTGATGGAGCGTGTGCTACCCCCGCTAGACTTTGATGCTGCTGATGGTCCCGTGCTCGGGGGCTCGGAGGTGGTTGTCTCTGTGATGACCTCGGTCGATGGAGGGGGGAGGAGTCTGGGCAGGAGGCCCCTCTTTCTCCCGCTCTGACCATTGCTTCTACTCGGGCGACGGTGCCGACGACGATGGCTGGGCCTAGGGGAGGGGGGCCTGGGCAGGTGGCCTCGGCCCCTTCCTCTCCTCCAGCGGCTAGGGTGGCCGCTTCACCTGTGACGCCCGCGGGCGGGGAGTACGGGCAGGCGGCCCACGTACCCCCTCCGCTTACGCTCCTGCGCCCCAGGGCGTCGGTTCAGGGCCGCCTAGTGGAGGGGGCCCGGGCCAGGTGGCTTCGGCTCCTTCTTCTCCTCTGGCGGCGACGGAGCCGCTGACGACAGTTGTGCCTAGGAGAGGGGGCCCGGGGTAGGTGGCCTCGGCTCCCTCATCTCCTCTCGCGGCGACGAGGCCGATGCTGGCGGCTAGGCCTAGGGGAGGGAGTCCGGGGCAGGTGGCCTCGACTCCCTTCTCTTCCCCAGCGACTAGGGGGGCGCGCCTCCGGTGGCGCCCACGATGCCCACCGGCCAGAGGGCAGGGGTGGCAGGGAAGCACGGGCAGGAGGCCCATGTGCTTACCTCTGCTGGCGCACCGGCGGCCCCGGGACTCGGTTCGAGGCCGACGGCGACCGCATCTTGGGAGGAGGTCATTGCTTTTGGAGGGATTCCGGATCCGGTCTCCGAGGGGCGACGGATGAGCTGTCGTCTCCAGGATCTCCCGGAGGTTGATGACATGCAGCAGCGGTGCGCCATGAGGGCGGCCAAGCTTCGTGGCATTGAGGCCACTACTGGTATGTCGGTCAATACCTCCAATTCCATTCTGCATTTTTCTAATGATGAGATTATTAATAATGCAAATCAATTAGGAGTTTCACTAGGGAGAAATGATAGTGAAATCTCTAACTCCGTTAATGATATTCTGGATTTGGAAGCGGAACGCGCTTTAGAAATGATTCGTAACTTAGCTGCGGTCAGGATTATGAATGATTCTGAGATAGATGCGTTGGGGGTCAGAGTACTCGATAATTTCTGTACGGATCTTGTACCATCCCACCCTGAGTCAGAGGAAGAGGATGATACCTTTGATGACGCAGTAGTTAGGTCCATGGAGCCCGGTTGTGAGGACCGGGTGGAGGATCAAAACAAGCCTAAACGCAAGTGGAAGCGGAAGGTCTATCCTGCGTTGGCGGTGCATAGGAGTGCTAGGATCCGTACTACTAAAAATTTCATGATGAAATATGAAAGGAATCTTTTGGAATAGTAGAGGTCTGAAAGACTTGGCTAAAAGAAGGTTTCTTGCAGATGTGTCTATCGAGCATACGCTGGATTTTATTGCGCTCTCGGAAACTGGTAGAGATAATTTCTCTCCCCAGTTTCTTAGTACTTTGTCGGGCGGTGTCGATTTTGATTGGCATTGCTTGCCTCCGAGAGGAAGATCGGGTGGGATCTTACTTGGAGTTAGATGCGATTCGCTCGAAGTCCGAAGTGTCGTGATGGGTGATTTTGCAGTTAAGTTCCGGGTTAGGTCGAAGGCCGATGGGTTTAATTGGGCTCTCGTGGCGGTTTATGGTGCCGCACAGCCTGAACTTAAACCAGAGTTTTTGGCAGACCTTGTCCGTATTTGCAGTTCCGAGCAGCTTCCAATCCTGGTTGGGGGTGATTTTAACATAATTAGAAGAAGAGAGGAAAAGAACAATGATCATTTAGACGGCAGGTGGTCATTCATGTTTAATACCATTATTGAAAGCTTGGATCTGCGAGAGATAGAGCTTTCGGGTAGAAAGTTTACCTGGGCTAATAATTTGCCTAACCCGACGTTTCAGAAGTTGGATCGAGTCCTTGCGAGCATCGAATGGGAATAGAAATTTCCTTTGGTTACGGTCCAGGCACTTTCGCACGGTATTTCTGACCACATGCCTCTGCTCGTGGACTCTGGTGAGGCCACTCGCATGGGGAACAAAAATTCCTTTTCGTTCGAAATGGCTTGGTTTGAACGAGAAGGCTTTTTGGATCTGATAGCTAGGGAATGGGCGAAGGATGCAGGAGGTAGGACTGCGGTTGAGCGTTGGCAGAATAAGATAAGGCACTTGAGAAGTTTCTTGCGTGGGTGGGCTAAGCATCTTAGTGGGATTTATAAGGTTGAGAAGGAAAGGCTCCTTTCACTTATTCAGTCCCTGGATCTAAAAGCCGAGTCCACAATTCTTCAAGCCACGGAGCTTCATGAAAAGCTTGAGGCGGAGATGAGGTTGAAAGAGCTTCTCCGTGAAGAGGAATTGAAGTGGGCGCTGCGGGCTAAGGTTCGCAAAGTCGTCCAGGGGGACGCAAACACTCAATTCTTTCACATGATCGCTAATGGCAAGCATAGAAAGAAGAGAATCTTTCAGCTTGAACATGACGAAGGGATGATTTTAGGACAGGAAAACCTAAAACTTTACATCACCGAATACTATAAGCAGTTGTTTGGGCCTCCGGAGGATAATAGTGTATCCCTGGATGAGTCTAGAATTGAGGATGTTCCTCAACTTGCTGCTGATGAGAATGATATTCTGACAGCCCCATTTTCGGAGAAGGAGGTGTTTGAAGCTATCTCTCAGATGAAAAATAATAAGGCTCCTGGGCCGGATGGATTTCCGGCGGAGTTCTATAAAAAGTGCTGGCATATTATTAAGGGGGATTTGTTACCGATGTTCCATGATTTATTCTCTGGTCAGCTTCAGCTTTCACCTGAATTTTGGAATGATAACCCTGCTTCCTAAGAAAACAGAAGCTGTGAGGATTGAGCAGTTCAGGCCGATCTGTCTTCTTAATGTTAGTTTCAAAATTTTCACCAAGGTTGGGACTAATAGGCTCGCGCAGATTGCGCATTCTGTGGTGCAGCATTCCCAAACTACTTTCATGCCGGACAGAAACATCCTAGAAGGGGTTGTGGTCCTTCATGAAACGCTCCACGAAATTCACACTAAAAAACTCGATGGAGTGGTTTTCAAGGTGGATTTTGAGAAGGCGTATGACAAAGTCAAATGGCCTTTCTTTCAACAGGCCTTACGCATGAAAGGTTTCGATGAAGCCTGGCGACGCCAGGTTGAGTCTTTCACACAAAAAGGGAGTGTTGGAATTAAGGTGAATGACGACATAGGTCATTATTTCTAGACACATAAGGGCCTGCGACAAGGTGACCCGATGTCTCCTATTTTGTTCAACATTGTAGTTGATATGTTGGCAATTTTAATAGGAAGGGCTAAGGAGGCCGGTCAGGTGGGTGGTTTAGTGCCTCACCTAGTGGATGGAGGTGTCTCTATCTTTCAGTACGCCGATGATACGATCATCTTTATGGAGCATGACTTGGCGAAAGCGAGAAATATGAAGCTGGTGTTATGCTTATTTGAACAATTGACCGGGTTAAAGATTAACTTTCATAAAAGCAAATTGTTCTGTTTTGGAAGGGCCAAGGATGAACAAGAGGCTTATAAGCAATTGTTTGGGTGCGAATTGGGGTCGTTACCTTTTACGTATTTAGGTATACCAATTCACCATCGTAAGCTGACGAACAGAGAATGGAAGTGCATCGAGGATCGATTTGAGAATAAACTGAGTTGCTGGAAGGGCAAGCTCATGTCATACGGAGGCCGATTAATTCTTATTAATTCGGTTCTCACGAGTATGCCTATGTTTCTTTTGTTCGAGGTTCCAGTTGGAGTAAGGAAAAGGCTGGACTTCTATCGATCCCGTTTCTTCTGGCAGAGTGATGAGCTAAAAAGAAAATACAGACTTGCCAAATGGGATATCATTTGTCAACCAAAATACCAAGGGGGTCTTGGGATTGAAAATCCTGAGGTCAAGAACAGATGTCTTCTCAGTAAGTGGCTGTATAATTTATCTGTTGAGACTGAGGCCACATGGGCACAGATTCTCCGTAGTAAATATCTTCAGTCCAAAACATTGTCACAGGTGACAGCGAGGCCGCTGGAGTCGCCTTTTTTGGAAAGGGCTCATGAGAGTTAAAGCAACCTTTTTCAATAGGACAAAGTTTATTGTTGGAAATGGTGCTAGCATGCGATTCTCGGAAGATACTTGGCTAGGAGAGACACCCCTTGCGCTTCAATACCCATCGCTTTATAGTATTGTTCAACGACGCGATGCTTACGTTGAAACAGTACTTCAATCCATCCCCCTTAATATTCAATTCAGAAGGACGCTAGTCGGCAATCGTTGGGATGCGTGGCTCCATTTAGTGACTAGACTAATGGAGGTTCAGCTGTCTCAACAGCCCGATAAGTTGCGCTGGAAGCTTACTAGGACTGGGGAGTTTACAGTTAAATCAATGTATATTGATGTTATCAATTCTAGCTCCATTCCTAGTTCCAAATATGTCTGGAAAGTCAAGGTTCCGTTGAAGATCAAAGTGTTTATGTGGTTTGTGCATAAACAAGTTATCTTAACTAAAGACAATCTGGCAAAGCGTAACTGGACAGGACCTACTAGGTGTAGGTTCTGTGATCGGAATGAAACTATCCAGCACCTGTTTCTGGATTGCCCGTTGGCTAAGATTCTATGGCGGACGGTGCACATCGCTTTTAACATTACTCCTCCGAACTCTGTCAGCGCGTTATTTGGAACGTGGATTAACGGGATAGAGTTCGAAACAGCCAGCCACATCCGCGTAGGAGTATGTGCTTTATTGTCGGCAGTCTGGAACTGCAGAAATGATTTGGTCTTTAACAGAACATCAAATATTCATTTTTTGCACGTTATCTTTCGGGCCACTGCATTGATCCGTATGTGGTCGCTACTCACTCCGACGGAGGCCAGGGAGCGTTTGGTTACTGGATCTATCCGGTGGAAGATGGTAGCACGGGATATTTTCAACCGGTTTGGATGGCGGTCATGTAATAGGATAGGCAATTAGTTTTCCTATCTTTTTTGTGCCAACCGGTTGTGGCTTGTTTGGCTCTTTGTGAGCTTTTTATTTACTTGTTTTGAGACTGCAAGACCTTGTTGAACCTATTTATTTTTTATAAAAGTGGCCGCATGCATCGTTCTGATGCAGAGGCCGGGGAGCCCCCTTTTCGAAAAGAAAAAATAGGAGGAATCAATAATTTTTTGGGGCAATTTGTTCCTTCGCTGTATACTTCATGTTAGGGGATAAATAGCTGAAGATGCGCCGCCAAGAAAATCAGTTAACCGAAGTAGCGATTTAGGAGTAGTTAATTAGGTAAATCTTTCATTCTTACATATTCATCACTCCATCCATAGTGGGGATAGATGAAGCAATTACAGGGACACATGCACACACACATACACACAAGGACACCATGGGCAGAGCATGGGAGAGCGAGCAAGCAAACCACACGCACACGCACACGCACCCTTGCTCGACTCCATCAGATCAGACGCTCGTTATTCACGTATACTCTCACACCAACACACGTACGTACGAGTGCATGCAGCTTAACAGTTGC
Organism: Triticum aestivum; assembly: GCF_018294505.1. Taxonomy (NCBI): domain Eukaryota; kingdom Viridiplantae; phylum Streptophyta; class Magnoliopsida; order Poales; family Poaceae; genus Triticum; species Triticum aestivum. Next base: position 123,348,055 of record NC_057805.1, read on the forward strand.
AGGGGTTGCACTTGCAGTTGTCGCCGCAGCTGCAGCCCTCGCCGGACTGCCCGGCGGCCACCTCGAACTGCCCCGCCTTGTTCTCAGGCGCCACGCCGAGGACGACCACGGCGGCGACCTGGGCGGCGGCGCTGCCCTGCTCCGTCAGATCAGGGTACATCTTCCTGAAACGGGCGAAGGCAACCGGTCGGCGAATCAGATCAATAGTTCATCACCACAAAAGGAACTGATGCTTGAACAGCTAAAAGGATCACCGGATGAAGTAGTACATAAATAGCACGAGAGTAGTTTGCAAGGAGAAGCATCCATTAATGTTAAAAAATAATTGTAAAAAACATCCATACCCGCACTTGCAGTCTGAGCCGCAGCTGCAACCGGATCCACAGTTGCAAGACATCCTCCAAATCTGTGAACCCAAAAAGATTTCAAGGAGAAGAAGATGAGCTTTGGTATCGGGGATGATGATGAGCACAATTGAATTGAATGGATAGCCTCCCACCGGCGCCACTATTTATAGCCGAATGGTGTACACAAAGCTTTGGTAGCGTGCAAGAGGAGGCCACGCTAGTCTAGCTAATAAGCTGCCGTTGCGTGGCACGATGCTATACGTACGCCGGCCTCCCCGAATTAATCCAATTTCTCGAAATCGATTGCCTTAAGACAGAGACAGAAAGCTCTCCACTCGATAATTTTGATTATCCTTGAGACTGTTAGATGTAACTCCCTCCGTCTCATAATACAAGAGCGTTTTTGACATTACAAGTGAATTTCTTGTAGTGATAAAAGGGGTTGCGGTACCTGGTTAAGTTAAGCACAAAGACAATCTGAGCTGATCTTTCTGGTTGCTTTCTGAAGAACGAATAAAAAAATATCCAAGCCCACTAATAATAGTTCGGCACGACAACAAATCCAACGTATGGACCTCCTCTACCTTCAAATCTCTATCTCTGGGTTACATTCGCAGTATACTGTTCCTTGATGAAGACTTGGATGGTTTGTGTCAAGAGGAATAATGCGTAGTTGACTTCCCTTCCCTTCCCCTTCTTTTGATTTCACACTATTCGACATCATTTTGTATCTTCTCAAAAAGAAAAGAAAAATCTATGATTTTCTATATAAGACTTTCTCAACTGCAAGACGGCAAGAAATGGGCCTTCTTTGTTGCTTCTCAAAATTTCTTTTGCGGTACATCAAGTAGCTTTAGATATTAAACAAAGAACCATTCATTCAATATCTATCTACAAATTGTAGGGAATAAAAGTGTAATATTTCTATTTCTTTTAAAGAAAGTATGGTGAACATAAGTACTTTCTTTGTTTTTTTTCTTGGGGTAACTTTCTTCTTATTTTACTAGTTCCCTCTGGAATCGAGCGGGCACATAACGAATTAGTATTTTGAAAGCATGGGGTATACTTGTACTGGAAGCAATTGTTTTCTCCACTCCAATTGCAAGTAACAGTTTTCTGTTTCAGGAAGAGCCCGTATGAATCACAATGGTATGCATTACCAGCAATGATCCTTATGAAGACTACTATGTGAGAACTACTTTTTTGAAACATTGATGATGCTAGATCACAACTTGTTTGTTATAATTCTTTTAACCGAGACCGCAACAAAACATCACATCCAATACGTCGACAATCTAGAAGGAGATATCTTATTTTGATGCGGGACATAGAAAACTTTATCACAAAACATTAACAAAGATTATGTCACATCCTTAGGTACTAACTAGTCCTGCACGTCAAAAAATAAAGAGAATTGAGTACTGGACAAACTCCGCGGCGGAGAATATCTCATCAACAGAAACTCAACAAGGCCTATTTTCTCCTATGAATCATAGTTTCAGAATAATTATTCATATCACAGTTTGAAGATTTTTTTTAATGACGTCTTGGCTGCACATGGATTATGAAGCTAGATGAAACTATTTGTTCCAATAATTACTTCCAATCTCAAAGAAAAACAAACCTGGGCAGGTTTCTAAACTATGGCTACAAACGTGGAAACATCAGGCATCAGATCACAAGAGTCTTCAGTGAAAAAGAAATCAGCATATTTTGCAGTAAATTTCTATTAGATTGAACTAACGTGCTGGAGTTATTTGCTACGTCACTTATTAATGCCTAGTTTCTTAAAATTGTTGATGTGACTTGTGAGTTTGAAATGCTTGCGCCCATATCCAAAAGATAACTTTCATGCCTAGATTTCAAGTTGAAGTTGGTTGCTGTCACTTATCGTTTTGAAATGCTTCGCACTTGTACCAGAAAGATAGCTTTCATGCCTAAATTTCAAGCCGAAAGATGCTTGCTGTTACTTGTCACTTTGAAACGCTTCCTGTGTAATATGGTCATTCAAATTCAGCAAGTTTAGAGGATTGGTTTGGCAGCCGTGCCGTCTTTTTCAGAAATGACAACGCTTTCAGGACTAGGTTCATTTTGTTCAGACTTAATACCCAAGTGAGTTGGGGCATGATCTTGTCAACAATATACCAATATATGTAGCATGGACTTTTTTTTGAAATCATGAACTGGCTCCATTGAACTGGTAGCATATACAGTATATAAATACCAATATATGTATGTAGATGGACAGCTGAGAATTGACAGGAAAAGTAATGGCCTGGTGGATCCAAAAAAACTGCAGCTGGGAATGTTCAGAAAAAAAAACGACTCCATTTAACTGCGAGCTCTAGTGTTGCACACGCAACAAACCGTTCTCTAAGCACAGGAAGACAAGGGTGGTTAAAAAAATGAACACGCCCACCGTGGGGCTCGAACCCAAGACAATGGTGGTTAATAAAAAATGAACACGCCGTGGGACCCGAACCCACGACCACAAGGTTAAGAGCCTTGTGCTCTACCAACTGAGCTAGACGGGCTTGTGACAGTTTTCAGCATCCTAATTCTTCTCTATACTCGGAAAAGTTGACAAACGGTGACCTAAATTCTTTGAAATAAAATAAATGGAGATCAGCAAAGTTGCTTAACTTTGGCGCAATTTTCAGCAGACACCAGTCACCAACAATGAAAATCCATGGCATCTGGACCAAATGGACGTCAGTGCACGTCCATGAGACCATGACGTTGAGAAACAAAGCAAAGTACGCCTAGAGGTTTCAGTCAAGTTCTTGGTGATAGGCCCCATGCAAAACTCACCAGTACACCGTCCTAAATGCAAATCAAATTATATTTATTTCGAGAGAAATAATTACTGTAAAATTTTGGGACACTAGAAATAGCACTTGAATGAACCTTTTTGGTAGTACGCATTGCTGTTCCTATGAAAGACCAAAGCATACATACTGGTTACCCTTAGTTATTATTACACTGAATTTTCTAAAACAATGGATGATCTATTCTGCAACACAGAAAATTAGAGCAATTTTTGCAACACGGATCTACAGTGCATCTGTAAGCAGACAGTGCCCAAGGGGAAAAAATCGGAGAACAATTCTTCTCCAACGAGGGGCAAAGCCTTTTAGTCTACAATAATTTTGCTCAAATCGACACCTTGCCGATCCGAGGCATCCATAAGGTCTCTCAGGCCAACTCTCAGATCAGGTACTCCCTCTTGCAAGATGGCACACACTGGAAATATCGGAACACCTTGCACTCTCCCCTTCAGTTCTTCATACATCGCGTCAGCTCCCTCTTCATCTATTTTGTTTGCCACAATCAACGATGGCCGCTTTGTCATGCCTTCTTGGTAATGCTCTAGCTCCACGACCAGATCGCGTAGCTGCTCCCATGGTGGGATACCCTTCCTACCGTTGAGTGTTGCTGCCAGGTCAAGCACATAGGACAGAACTTTGGTGCGCTCAATGTGCCTCAAGAAGGCATGGCCCAGGCCACGGTTCTCATGGGCACCTTTGATAAGACCAGGTATGTCAGCAACTTTCACTGACAAGTAGTCGTCGTAGGTTAGGCTACCAATATTGGGCCTTAGTGTGGTGAACGCATAGTCAGCAATCTCCGGGCGAGCCCTAGAGAGAGCACTCAGAAGTGTGCTCTTTCCGGCATTAGGCAAACCAACAAGGCCAACATCAGCAATGCTCTTCAGTTCTAAGACAAGAAAAGACTCTGTTCCTGGCTGTCCAGTACTTAAACGGGCTACCTCCTCTTGTCTGTTTCCTTTGGATAGACGGACGTCTCTGCCGATAGAAGCATTCCCTAGCCCACCCTCCCCTCCTTGTGCTACGATCAACCGTTGCCCAGGTCTTGTCATTTCAGCAACAGAATACTGTATGTCATCTTCTTCCCCCTCCTCATCTGAATCTAGAGCCTCTTCCTCCGTCTCTTCTTCATCCTCCCAAAATTCTTCATCGTCGTCATCAAACTGATCATTTTCATCCAAATCGACCTGAGGTTGAATGCTACTTGCATCACTATCTTCAGCGTTCGAAAATCTAGCCTTGGAGCATGTACTAGGGTATGTTTGCTTCTCCCACTGATTGCTTCTTTCTCTTTCAGCTTCATTTCCATTAATGCCATCCTTGTTCTTCTGATTGGAACTGTCTGCAGAGTCATCCACAGCATCTGGGATATCCCATGGATCTAGAGATCTGGTTGGTTTATTTACAGTGAAAGACGGTCGCTCTCCTCGGACTAGATGAATCACTGTGCCAACTGGTACTTGGGCGACCTGTCAGACACACGAAGAGAATGTTATATATTTCGAAAAGGAACTTAGTAAATGCGAAATGCACATGTATGTACATATATTTGTGGTAACCTTGTCAGGACCTCTTGTCCCTATCTGTTTCTTAGAAAGTCCATTGCCTCCTCGGACTGCTTTCTGGAAACACGAAGTAAATAAGTGTAAAACCATGACATGGAAAAGCATAAATTCTGCAGAATCTTCTTCATTTGCAAAGGCTCAATGTGATATTAAGATACAGTGTGAGTAAGTCACTCTTAGTCGTAAGTCCAACAGAAGTAAGGGTGAGCTTCTAACTCGATAATATACACAAGCTAAGAATTTACACCAAGAGATTAGTTCTTTTAAGAAAAGGGATCATGCATCTAGCAAAACAAAGAGCACATGACATCTATATATCTCATACCGAAACACAAAATATGATGATACCAAAAGCATACCGTGTGATGTTGCAAGTTACTGAAATCCCAGACAGATCTTGAGCACTCAAGAATGACATTACCACCAGTCCCTCCATCGCCACCTGCAATATTTTATTGTGAATAAGAAATTCTGGGCGCATGAAAACTAGACTAAGTAGCAGAAAATAACTTGGGCTATTAGAAACATTTTGACATAGTGTAGATGGCACAGTATAAATCTACAATGATATTTCACAGCATCCGGAGCTCAATGAAACACAAACAAATCAGATGATCCGTTGCACCATAGTAACATACAATTGGATGGTCAATGGTGCAAACAAACAGAACCGATAACACCACAACCATAGTTGCATCAATATTCAGACTCTGAATTCAGAGCTTTATCAGTCTACAAGGACTTGGATGGTTTGCATACATATGACAGCAATGAGCAGTGCACAAAAAAAGAGAATGGATTAAATTTGGAAAGGCTCACCATCGGGCCTGCCTTGGCGGTCGGACCTGGAGCGCCTTTGGCTGATGCAGCCATTGCCACCATCGCCACCTCTGGCAAGTAGCCGGAACCTGTCCACCATCCCACGTGCCTGGAACAATGGGTATTCAATGCCTCGGCTCATCGTTGATTCGTCGGAACAAGCTTGAGGAAAAGTGTAGCCCACGTAAAGTTGTAAGAAGATAGGCTGTGACCTGCAAAGGCGCCGCCTTTCCCCTCCCCCCCTCTGGCAAGGAGCCATGGTAGCTCGCCCCACCACCAGCCCATGCCACTGGAGACAGGTTCGCCGGCGAGATGCGACACAGGACAGCTTGCGGCCGCCGCCACATCTTCACTACTGTAGTCTTAGCAGAAACACAAACTGCTGGATTAGAAAGCCGCAGTAGCGTTGATTTCGCCGCAATGGCGGAGCTACAAACAAATTGTTGGGCGGGCCAAGCTACAGAAGAACGCGAAAAAATTCAAATTCTGAATCGTTGCCATTAGTGAGTACCCTCTGTTCACATTTGTTACAAGATCAAGTGAGTAGACATAATCATATAAACAAAAGAAGCTATACCGAAATACAGTTTCCCCATTAGACTATTTTAGTTAGCCATTACAAAAGCTTGGAGACATCAAACCACAGACGAATTGAGTGAATTATTGATACCTGCCAAACTGGATCATTTTTTTGTCAAAATGTACAGAACAATGCCTAAACTGTAAACAATAATGGCTTTGCATAAAATGTAAACAATAAGATTTTTCAGTGGTTTATTTATGCCACCACAGTCCACATACGAATAGACAATAACCTAAATGAAAGAAATTTGAATGAATCAAAGAAAATTAGCTGTGCAGCTTACGCGGGTCGGCCGACTCGCCGTCGTCGCGCTGCTGGCTGCCGGTA